>NW_011948423.1:2819620-2842354 GCF_000503995.2 Ceratosolen solmsi marchali
GTTGCAGTCGCGAGCACCGATGCCACCGTCGCGCACGCACCGACCGCGAGCTACTCGCACTCACTCTCTCTCTCACCCTCTATCTCACACTCTCTCTGTCCCTCTCGGTCTCTCTCGGTCTCTCTCTCTCTCTCTCTCTCTCTCTCTCTCTCTACCGCCAAGGTATCGCGGATACCCGAGCGACTTTTACGTAAGGCCGTTGCACGCCACTGGAAGTAACGCAGAAGGAAGACGGGAGGAGTGAAGAGAGCGCGATCCTTATCGCCTTTGCGCAACGGTGCGTCCGCGTCTCGCGTCGCGGCCTCGCTTTTTTTGCGCGCGCCAAGAGAGCAGCTAACGAATGCCGTAAAAGCTGCGAACCCTCGCTCGTGAAAAGCAACGACGCCGTGGACGCCCACGCGGCAGAACGTACGAGGATCTCCGCGCGAGGAAACTGGAGTTCCTGCGGCCGAGACTCGTGCGCCTGGCGCCAATATTACGAGGAGTGCAATTGAAGGGGAACCGAATGGCAAAGTGGCTGGTAAGGGCGAGCTGGGTAACTGGATAAAGAGCTGCATTAAGCGTAAGGAGGGAAAGATTTTTCTCGCGCGCATGTGGTGATACGAGCAATTGTCATGGTAGTGTTTAATGAAAGTAATTGGTCGTTTCGCTATGCAATGCCTCGGCTGAAGTTGTCGATTGAATTTGCTAATCATTTTGAATTTGCAGAATGTATTTCAAAATTCTTTTTATTTACTTTGGCAGTTTTTATCAAAGCTAGACGAAAGTAGTTTTGAAAGTGGTTTTTCACCCTATTATTAAACGAATTTGCATAAATAATGCATTTTGTCTAATTAAGATTTATATGTATGTATATATATATATATATATATATGTTTGCGCCATGAGAAAGTTTGGATAATCAGGTTGATAAGAGCGTAATGTAGATTATCCCAAACTCTCAACGAGCACATCATAGTTAAATAATACTTTACCTTCTCTATATAATAATAAATGCTTGTTATGTAAGTCGGTGGCTTTGGCCTCCGATTTTATGTATATTATTAATAAGTGATATTGTATGTGTTGTAGCTGTCTATATATGTAGCTGTCGAGTTGGCTGCGTAGGTGTTTTTTCGAAACCTATTTGTCTTTCGTCTCTAATTATTTTATATAAGAATATCGGCAACTATGATTATACGATTTATAATTCATTGAGTCTAATGCTCTCCCCCATATTCACGCGAAATTTTAAAAGAAATTGCTAGGACTCTTCGTATTTTAAATGCAAATTTTTATCTTTGCGTGGATTTAATGTCCAGTGGGAACATGTGTAAGGCGACAGCACGAAAATTCAACATATTCATGAAAACAATAACATTTCAATCTAAATGGTCTCTAATTGCGTAAGTAACTTTCTCTCTAAATTTCTGTTATCGACGAGCCAAGGCTATTTTTACGAGATTTTTTTTTTTATTAATATTGAGCTTTGAGGTGAAATTTATGAATGGATTTCGATGGTGTACGCAATTACCTCGAAATTTCATCAACCATCTGTTTAATAAATTGAAGGTTACATTGTATTATTGAAAAAATATTATTGGAAAATGTGACGTTAAGCGGCCGATTGGACGGGTTACGAAATGCACTAGTATAGTGAAAGATTCATTATCGGTTTAGCGCGTCGCTCGATCACAAAAATCTTGGCTTCGTCGGTAATACAAGGATCGACGGGGATTGTAGTAGCCCCAGACAAAAATTGCGAATTACCGTGAAATTCTTAGAGCGTAATTGCCGGCAATTAGCCACACGAGGCAACAATCGACGTGGGGATATAAGACGCGGGTACGTTACTCTGGATGATCTATGCGCTTGACGTAATCATGTAGTAGCGGTGGAGATGCCGAGAGTCGATGAAACCTCGTGAATATGTCGTGATTGTAGCGGCTTCCCCTTAATAGCCGATCGACGACGAGTAAAAGCTTTCTTCGCTTAGCCGCCGTACCGTTCGCTATTAACGAGCCTTTTTTTTACACCTGAATTTTCAATTACCGAAATTTCAAGTTTGCGCGCGGAAGAGGTTTTGCGAGCGTTGGGCAATTTCAGGAACAGCGATATTTTTTCTTTTCATTTCTTTATCTCTTTTTTTACAATTAAGACGCGTTAGTTGGGCGATGACGGGGGGGTGGGGGGGAAGGCAACCGTAGGGATCGCGTGTCGACGAGAGTGGGGATTTATTCGTTAGATTTAATTTCTCAAATTTGTAATACTCGTGGTAAGGAATTCGAAGAATTATAAGACTTTCTTTTAACGGTGTACATGGCGTTGCTGGGTTACCCAAGGAAATTTATATATCATGGGATACCGTAAGATCTGTAGCCGTAGTTCTTGTGCAATTTAATGCGCTATTTGGAATCAATAAAACAATTACGCGATGTTTGTAAACAACTTGTGGATGGCTCGACTTTCATTGAAGCGTGTGATAAAAAATTTTAGCATTGCATAAGTATTTTTGTCGAATTATTTTTTGAAAGGTTCTTTTATTGACAAACGCAATGTTTAATTTATCGATGGGAAAATTCGAGATCGAATTCTAGAAATCATTAGTTATATATAAATTGAAAATATTTATATTACGTATATAAAAAGGCTTAACAATGTAATAATAAAAAAAAAAAAAAAGTTAATTGTTACAATAAGAGTATGATAATTAATTAAAATAATTATTGAAAATCGAGCTATAAAAAGAAGTTGGTTTACGGCTACGTACGAACGTTTTAACTTTTTTAAATCAAGTATTTTCGTTTCTTTTTGGCTTGTACATCAAGTTTAATCGCGTAAAGTAAATTGTTGTCAATTTATGGACTATGTATAATAAATATTTGCAAAAATTGTAAAAATCGAAAGCGTAAATTTATGTATTACATAATTAAATGTGACAAATTTAATTATCTATGATGGGTAAAACTTGTTATATGATAAATTGCTGAAGATTTTTCTTATTTATTTCAGGCAAATAGTAAGAAAAGTGTATAAATAGTTCAAATAGTTATTATACGAATATACGATTCTCGGTATTAATGTCAGGAGGAATTTCGAATCTCTCTCTCTCTCTCTATATATATATATATATATATATATATATATATCCATCTGTCTATCTTGGCAACAATTAAATTACCAAGATCCTATTAAAATTAATACGCAGCTGTAAAAATTCGGGTTATAAACCTTGAGATTTTGAAATTATATTAAAATGTTGCCGATAATAAAATTAACTTTATGACAATATTCGAAATCGCTTCTTTTAATAAAATTGAACAACTTTCATTGAAACCATGCGCGGAGTCTTGCCTAATTAACGAATTAACCTATCATTACAAACATTATTTGGCAACTGCGTATAAAATTGTCGTACATTCACAATGTGGAAATAAAGAAGAAATTATAAGGTGACATCCGTCGCTGTAATTCGCCCAAATATGAAAAGTCCTCAACATAATGTAATATCACTCGTGTATTCTCCGTTTATGTAAGCAAAAAAAACGACTTTTATAAAAGTGACGTCGAACCTTTTTTAGCCCGACTTATTACACATTTTTTTCTTCTGCAATTCACATACTTACGTACGCAAGTTATGTATAAATCCGTGTAGTAAGATGAAATTTCTATGGATATTGAAGCATTTGTTTAGTAGTTTACGATTGCTTTTCAATGGCGTCGGTGTCGAATACTCGTGAAATAAAACTTATCGTTTTAATTATGAGAATGATTAATCGAGGTTTATAGGAGCTTTAAGGAAATAAAACGTGAATAGATATAATGAAGTGGTGTTTTTTTTTTCATTTTGTGCATAAAACTTTATTATACAACGTAATAAAATACTAAATTAAGGAAATATTTAACGAAGGCTCCTAAAATTCTAAATTACTTCTTTTAATTCTAAGGCAAATAATAATTGAGCAACGTTAAGAGATTGTTAAAATAATAAATAAATAAAGAAAAGAGGGATAGAAAACCAACAAAGTTTTCCTCTTAAGTGATGTATTATGTAATTATTATTTGAATACCACTTGAATCACTTGCTACAGGTCAGAACGATTCGCGAAACAAGAAAATGGTTCTAAACCATTGAGACCGTATGCACTCAATCTAAAAGACATTCGAGTTAATATCTCTTGATGAAAAAATATCTCAACGCACGTATTATATTATATTACACCTCGCGAGATAATTTATTTTCAAGGCCGACGATTTTCTACGAAGCGCTATACTTGGTCAATAACAGCGATGGCTACGCCCTGTCTTTGCTTTTTCGACGAGAGTCTCTAATTTATGTTCTTCTTCTTAATTTACACTGCATTCGTCACTTTTCCTTTTCAAAAACACATCTTCGAATCGTCGTAACGACATAAAAACACACACTTCAAAACAATCAGAATAAAGAACCGTAATCAACGTCTCTCCCATTATCCTCGATCTATCTCACTACCGGCCTATGTCATTTGCTTCTACGCGACAACGATCGCTATTATCGGATCTAATGTAGTTATTATAGATAGATCCGTATAGAGGCAGCCATGGCTTGTAAGAGAATCATTCTTAGATTGATTAATGCCGCTGTCCTGATTGCGGTCGTTTTGATCTGCGACAGTTAAAATGATATCCGATAATTATTTAGACTGATAATATAATCATTATATCCAGCAATTTTTCTATAATCTACATATACTTAATTTCTCATATAGGCTCCCTCAATTGAATTATTAATTTAATAATATTAATTATAAGTATATTGAACGTACAGATATTAATCACAAGTTTTTACTTTTTATCAGTATGCCCATATGAATGATAGATTCTTTTCATTTTTAATAAGAATATTTCTTTGAAACAATCTTATTCAACTTATAAGCTTACGGACGTAATCATTTATTATATGAATTTATAATGTCACGTAGAAAATTCATTAAAGATGTGCTTTATATTTAGTATGAAAATAATTAATGAATTTTCATTCGTTGTTAAAAAAAAAAAAAAATCGTGCATCGTTAAAAAAAAAAAAAAAAAAATTCGTAGAATAAATAAAGGACTATGAAGAAACTTATATGTTTACTTAGCATCTGAATAATCAAATGAGACATGATAAATAGTAGAAAAGAAGACTTTTTCAAACGATCGTCGAGCGAAATTCAAGTATTATTGCACCAGTGTCCTTATAATATAAATGTTCTTTACAAAGTTATTATGACAGGCATCCTGCAATAGAATTTACATTAGATAAAGCGAATTTACATATAGTCAAAGTCCAATCCTTCCGACCAATGAAAGTGATTCAGCATTCATATTATTGCTGGGCATTATTTCACGGCTTAGTGTCCTCGTGCGTGGAAGGGGATGAAAGAGATTAGAGAACGAAAGTAAGAGAATTTCACGACGATTGGAAATGATTTCGATGCTATCCGCTGTGCATTGTAGTGGAACGAGCGAACAGGCGTTCAAAAATTCCGCGCAAGTACACCTGTAGGAAGATGGGAAATTCGTTGTAGCCACGCGTGCAGAAAATGCTAACCACATCCGCGATATAACTTATTGGACATTGCGCTCGACTTACCGGCAAATTCTATTCTTCAATCGATCGATCTTTTCACATTGTTTTGATATGATGAAATGTAATTGCTTATATAATCCGCTTATGAATTTAATATTATTTTATTATTTTATAAGGCGTAATTTCATAAGGAATATAATCCGTCCGCAATATTTACTTTAAGGTTTTAGACGAAATTGTCTATTCTACGCGCTTATTCCTTATTATTGCCATTATTATTTCGTGTAAAATGATAATATGATAGATATTTGATTGAATAAATACCAACGAAA
Organism: Ceratosolen solmsi marchali; assembly: GCF_000503995.2. Lineage (NCBI taxonomy): Eukaryota > Metazoa > Arthropoda > Insecta > Hymenoptera > Agaonidae > Ceratosolen > Ceratosolen solmsi. The sequence goes on from NW_011948423.1 coordinate 2,825,483, forward strand.
CTGCATATAACTTATTTTTAAATACGTTTTCTGCGTCGTAATTTCGTGGTCATTTATTATGTAAAAGGACTTGTGCGGTGCTGCTTCTTGAACGTCCATCGTCTTTGCTTACGCACTGTGACTAGAGGCAAAGTTAGATATATTAAAGAGGGAAGTGGACAGGATTACAGGATTATGAGAGAAGGAGGAAGATAGGTGGTAGGAGAAAGCGAATGAACGGCTGACCGAAAGCGAAGAAGAGAGAAAGTTGTAGGATGAAACGTAAAGTATTAGGCATAAGATCTATATTTGTAAACATTTTCGCTCGACTATTTAGATATAAGATTATAGATTATAACAGTTGGACGATAAAAGGAAATAATGATCGAGAAAATGCAAAAGAATGCACGTACATAATGAGATTTATATTATCGTAAATATCGTTAAATGCTTAATACTGTGTGTATGGCTTGCTTATGTTGGTTTTGCCATGCTTAACATGTTCGCTATTTTATTCAATGGTAATGGATTATATAAAACGTTATAAGAAAAAGTAGTGAAAACCAAGAATTTGTATTCTTTTTGGTTTTTTCTTTTTCAACAATTCACTCGAATCGAACAACTCACTTTGTAAATAAAGACAAAATTGTTATTATCGATTAAAGTTTAAGACAAGCGACTGCTTTAAAATATTCAATTTTATACTTATTAGAATAGTTATGTATTTATTGAATTTATTTATACAGAATATTAATTAAAGTATTTACATATTAATAATTATAATTACGTTTCATTCGCAAACTTAAGATCATTATTTGTATATTGTGTGCATTTTAGATATATCATAGTCAATAAAGTCCTTTCACCAATGTATTAAATTTCTTCGGTACGATATGCTTGTGTCATAAAAATCCGTTACAAGAAAAAACACTTTCATTATAATTATTATAAATTATAAAGTCCAATAAATTCGTCACTGTATAAGTATTTAAAAAGAAGGATTTGTCATATAAATCGAATCATTTGACTTTCATTTCGGTCTAAATTGTTTCATAAGTAAGTCACATTTCGAAATTGTATTTCACATAAGACTGCAGGAATATAAGGAGTCCCTATCACTTGCCAAATCATAAAATACAATAAATAATTGGATCTTGGATCAAAGTTTTTAACGCAGTGAATTATAAAGTCATGTGGCAATTGGCTATAAAGCGCGAGAGTAAATCAAATTGTTAAATTGAGCCGCCAGTGCTCGTAACGAGACACCTTGCGATTTCAATGTTTGAGATTTCCTGTACAGTATTACAGATCTTGTCGCCTCCATCTACTCTACAAATGAAACATCGCTTTTCTTTCAACCATACACATATACACATAGTGGAATTGTGTGAGTGTGGGCGCGCAAGCGCGCGTGTATGTATGCGCGTGGGCTCGGGCGAATCGTTTATGTATGAAACGAGACTCCCGGCACTTCTGGGATCGTTGATGTCGCGCGACCGACTTAACGGTGTCCATTGTCACTTCCTGACGATTGCCACTCGAGACAAGGATGGCTGCTACACCACTTTCGACAACTACGAGCGATCTTAAGTCGAATGCTTTGTCACTTCAGAGGAAGCGCAGGTGCTGTTTATATATACTTATTGTACTTTCGCTGTTTACTCAGAGCATTTCAACTTTTGACTCATTGACTTTGGCACAATCTCTCGTCGGATCTCACAAACTCCTTTCTTTTTTTTTCTTTTTTTCCTTTTTTCTTTTTCATACTACTTTCGATCTACTTAACGATCATATTAAAACGATTAGATTTTTTCATAAGCTCCTCCGTAATAACGACCATTCCCTCGTGAAATTTAACCTTTTATTGAAAGGCTAAAATCGAATGCACCTTGTAACGTAACTGTTGTAATGATTAATTATTTTGAGCAAAATTTACAGAAATTTTATTAATTTTTTAACTTTAATTTGTAATATTGCAATAATACCGCGAAGTAAGTACGGGGAATTTCCGTAAATAACGGCAAAAGCCCATTGGATTGTTGCTATCACGGGTTTTGTACATAAGACGAGAAAAGCAATGCTAAATCGCTGGCACTTAAAAACCATTAAATAATTGATCGACTCATAAATAAATCCTCGCAATAAACGTGTAGAAAACTGCTAATGCAAGTAGTAAAAAAAAAAAAAAAAAAAAATTGTAACTTTGTAGCTGATAATCTGTGACTCCTGCATTTATCAATTTCTTTATTTTGCTTTTTTGCTCCTCCTCCTCACACACCACCGCCGGCAACGAGAAAAGAGTTACTTGATCGAAAAAAAAAGGATAAAAAATCGCTGTACCCACGACGCCTTGATCTAAATAACGATCGTACAATCGCCACCGCATTTTGCGCTGTTTTCAGCCGATTTCATCTACCCACCTTTGCGATTCGCTAACGACATCTATGTGACTCTGAGTCACGAAAGCGCTTAGCTTCTTTGAAAATCTTTCCAGTGCAAACGACGAATCCTTAATGATACGGAGATGCTAATGCAGCGCATGTCTCACCCGCAGGTCCTAGCACTCACGAGTACACAGGTGGAGTTCACGGTAACATGGGATCATCTCGATTACGTGAGTTTCTGGCCACCCTGGCGGCGGCGGCGGCGGCGCTGTTGCAGCTCACCTCAGCGCTAACCGGCGACCACGTGTGCCACCACGTGGAAAAGTAAGTGTCGATAAAGCTACGTTAATTAAACGTGGACATTAGACTGCTTATCGGGAAGGATATGCTTGATTACCGATCGCTTTCGCCTCAATTCGTGTCTGCGCGACTCCGTTAGCGACGTCGACGACTGCTGCGACTATGCCCGTTGGAAAATCACGTTACCCACTTCGCCCTTCTGGCATCGCTTTCTTACACGCGGTATTAATAAGCTAGATCATAGATATAAATAAAGTACTTATGCTTTTATTTTAACATTGTTTACTGTACGATTGTTACACAATGCTAAAGGTAAATGCGATAGTCTACTTAGGAACGTTTATGGGAAAGCATTAAGTTTAATTAATTTCAATGTGAGAGCTATGAATTTGTGGTGTAAGAACTTAAAGGCGTTTCTTAATATTTTAACCCTTTAGGAAATTAGCTACAATAGGTCTTTAAAATTTCATATACGTAATAGATGGGCTTGGGACTGGTGACGGTGGTGGAGGGTTTGGGGGGGGGGGGGGGGGGGGGGGGACATTATCAGTATCGGGTTTTTAAAATTTTGAAGCGATTTAAAAGCCTGCAATTCTCTGCATCGATCCATTTATGTAAAACTAAACGGTTATTATACATGCGACTTCGAACTATCATTCGATTATTAATTAAGATTGTTACAAAATTTTATGGAATTTCTTATTTTACCCGCGACACTGATTGTCCGACGTAAAATTCTAATATAAATTTCAATGTAATATAAAAGCTGTGGATAAGACGTTTTTCCCTCCGACTAACGAATACTTGAATCATTTTTAAATAAAATTTTTTATCTATCATTCTTGATTTAATGACACTGTATAGTGCTGAGATAGATCGATCGATCGAGGTTTTGAGCTCTCTAATCCACGTTGTGCATGAAAGCCTGGAGAATATGATAATTTTCGTTAAGCGCGTTAACAGTGTTGAATAAGAATTTTAAAAGTGCCAAGTCATGGAAATACAAAAAAATAGATAGGAATTGAGAAAAAATATTTAATCAGATTAGCTACGCCAGTAGATTCACACACACACACACACACACACACACACACACACACACACACACACATATATATATTTCCTTTGAATTTCATCTGTAATTATTTGTTATAAATACTATATTGGTGGAGGCTATCTCAACGAACGTGTGAAATATTTAGATTAAGAATGAGCTATAAACAAATAATTCTTCATATCAAAACTGCACATCCGTAAGTAACAATTTTAAGATAATCGTAGTTACGATCTTATATCTATACATTAAAACAAACAATAAACAAAAAATAAAAAATAATTAGTGTAAGCACGGCTCGTCTCTCGTTTTTGCATAAATGTCATTCCCAATCGATTTTGCTTTATCACTAAAAACGGCAATGGGAAGTGAGGACGGAATAATAATATTAATAATCATAATAATAATTATTATAATGAAATTACAAAATGACAAATGCTCATGGAAAATATAAAAGCCATTAGATTCCGTTAATTTTACTTCAAAGGGTTGATCACTAACCGTTGATAATCATTACCAGGCAGTCCAATACGATTCACTATCCTTTTTCGTAGATTATGAAATCAACGTTACATATCCGTGCGGGGCAACGAAAGTCTGGAGGGACATTTGAAAATTCGACGACGCCATACTAACGAATCGATGTTAAACAATTCGCAAATAAAGGATTGATAAAATAAAAATCCGGGCCTTACGAAACCATTAAACGGCACGTATATTTTCATCGGCTGATAGGGATTTTCGTGGCTGGGCACTTATCGTTGTATCGGCGCGGGTCAGGGGCCGGGTGGTCGAATGGGGAGGGTGGAGAGCGGATAGAACGATAGTTGGAGGAGGCCTTGAACGAAGGTTAAACGAGAATCGAAGGAGCCTTACAGGGGCGAGGAACACGGTACTGGGGCAAACAACCCTCGAGCCCACCCGCATGCAATCACATAATCTCCCTCGTCGCCAGTTATTTTATTAACACTTGTGATAAATTGATAGCTACACGGTGACGTCACGGGAGCAGTATGTGGAGCCGGTGGAAATTCACACACTCGCCTGGTGCCTGCAGATACCGCCACGCTGCCCCCAGACTCGCACGGAGTTGCGAGAACGTTGGCGAACGAAGGTGAGTTGTTGAAGGAGACCCGCACGAATAATGCCCGGGACTTCGACATCTCGGTCCGCGGTTGGCCAATAGCCGGGAAAAACATGCGCCGGCACACGCCGTAACGAGGGAACGTTTCTCAGACAGAGTCGGGCAGACAGCGAGTGAGAGAGAGAGAGAGAGAGAGAGAGAGAGAAAGAGAGAGAACGAGAGAACGAGACGTCCGGGGGCGATTTTAAGGCACGCAAGATCCTCTAGGAGGCGCGAAGCTTATTAATCGGCCGATCGGAATCTCCCGTCTCTCGTTCGGAGATGCTTTTGCTTTCTCCTGGGGCTTCTTCGCTCCTTGGCTCTAGTGGCTCGAGCTGGCCTCGTCAGCTTGTGCAGAACACGTGTTGGCATCTAGCCGTCAACGAACCTCTTATCAAAAATTCGGACGATCTTGAGTTAGTTGCGTTACGTAAGTACCGGCTCTTGCGTAATCGGAAAATCTCTCGAGTCGCCCGTCGACTGTCGAAAAAATGCTAAACATGCTGGACTTTTAAAAATCGATAAACGGAATTATGTCGAGTCTTAAGCTTACGAGGAAATATAAATAAGCCCCGCGCAAGCAGCCAACTCGATAACGTACGTAATGTCTCGATTATACGTTATATCGGGAAAAATAATAGCTGAATGGTAACGGCTGGCGGTTAGAGAGATTTATTCTTAGATTACGAAGATCTGAAAAGTAATAAAAAATAGATGATAGATTAGGAAATTTGTGGTAATTGCGGGCGTATGTAATTTCTCGCATTATTTAGACTCTTTGCAAACACTTATCGATATTCGCGTATCTACGCAAATTAAATCCCTGCATATCTAACATCATTTCACTATTATTATAATAGATCTACAAGATAAACGGAGATAACTTCGAGATAAGAAGCTGTTAATATTGCGCTGTTAATATTTATGCAAGTTTTAAGAGGTTTTAAGAGGTTTTAAGAAATTGGTCGGATAATATTTAGAAAAAGGGTAGAAGAAATATCGCTTCTATTGTAGATTGTTGGCTTTGCCTCTATTGAGGGATAAAGAAAGTGTTTTCCTTTTAGTGGGATGATCAAATTTTGAAATTTAATATCGCCCTCTTATTTGAGCTTCATTATAATAAAGAGAAAGAAAAGGATAAAAAACAAAGAAAAAAAGAAAAACTCATGTTATCCACGCCTAAAAATAATTAGATATAATATCAAATTTATATATATATGTCTCGCCTAAACGGCAACACCTTATAATAAAAATAAAAATTTATCCGAATTGAAAATATGAAAAGCCTTGGTATAAAAGAGGCATCGAAGAAAAGAAAATTTCCAGTTATTTTTCATTCCAATACATTACGATGGCAATATTAATATTCACTACTAAACAGAACATTTAAATCTTTCGAACACCTTAATGATATATGAATGAGTGAAGTTTATAGTATAGTTTTTTTTTCCTTTTCTCATAATTGTAGTACTTATGTACAACGAGGTGAAATTACACTTCATGACGATTAAAATAACTCGATCGATTGCAGGATAACAATGTTTCCCATAAATCATTTCATAATTGATGAAATTTTTCAATTTACGAAAATAATTTAACATCCACATCTGGATAATCACAATATTTTAACACGTTGTTCATGCGCCAAGACCATACTCTTACTAAAGTCCTCGATTATAATCATAACGTACATTAAATAAATATATTACCATTCATGACCTTAAATCATTTGCATAACAACGCCTTATATAATTTCAATAGAATTCCAAAATAATTGCCCTATAACCAATGGATAAGTAAAAATTGTCGATATCCAGCAACGCGACTATGATGCAGTAACAGCATTAAATCACCATCTTAACGTACGTTTTAATTAGAGTAATTATCGCGCAACATCGGCCTTCTCTATCTAATTTAAAAACAAATCGAATTATCCTGCCGGAAGTATTTGTGCTCATGTCCCTTTTGCTGCTGCTCTGAGAATTTCGCAATTCAGCTTTCCATTATCGTTGGCACGACAGAGCAGACCACCAAAGTTGCCTATACTCTACGACGTGTCGTCCACACACGCGCGCGCACACGCTCACAGAGAGAGAGAGAGAGAGAGAGAGAGAGAGATACACGTGTAAAACATTCCACGACAAATGCCATAAATAAGCGATCGCAAACATTTTACTCCATATTTTCGTACGACTAATTTAAATTAATACGCTCTGTGAGTATTTACATTAAACCAAGACTTTCTTCGGCTGACTTTTTCATCGTATAAGGTAAATAGTTGGCTTGGGTAATAGGTAATTAGAATTTCTACAACAAACAGAATTTATATTTAACAAGATCTTGGTCATTTAGCTTATGATACGTATACATAAAGGCGATAAGAAAATAAAAATTAATCAAGTGTAATAATTATAATTCGCGTTTTGGAAATTTATTGAAAGTACATTTATATACGGAATCTATAAAATCATTTGCAATTAAAATTCACCGGCTTATAACAGTAATATAGGGGGTGCATTTTGTGCGTAAATTTTCTATAAATTAACTTATTTTTCGAGATTTCAGTAAAATTTACAGTACAAAATAAAAGCCTCAATAAATAATAGTCACTCGATTGAGCATTTAATTCCCAAAGTGAACTGCAAAAAGCTATTACAAATGTACAAAGGAAATCATAACGCAAAATTCAGTTTGTAAATTTTATATAGCACAATTTAAGCAAACGTATTTTTTTTGTTCTTTAACTTTTACTTATTAACGAGGAGAGAAAAAATAATTATTTTTATTTATAATCTGAATTATTTTATTAGGTTATTAGATTATTAGATTTGTTATATTATAATATATCATTTTCTTATAAAAAAAAGGAAGTAATTTTTTTCCTATATATATATATATATATATAATTTATCCTAGAAACAAGTTTTTCTTCTCTGCATAATAATTTTATAATTAATACATAGCATTTTTTAAATATAAAACATTGCATATGCAATATAAATAATTTTCTTTCAATATTACCATGGAGGACTTAATTTAAAATGCATTTGGATTATAAATCTCATTATACAAATAGTCAATTTAACATAAAATATATTTATTTAAATCTACTTCTGTGCTAAAAACGTAAATTCACTGCGATATTGAAATATTCTTATAACATTTACCAAAAATTATTATTGAATAAATATATGCGTTGCTCAATCAAAATATGAAACAATAAAAATATTTTTAGAAAAAAAATTAAAACTACCAAAATGAAAGATGAAAGTTTTATCATCTTGTCTTATAAATAGTTTATTATTCTAAATACGATGAGTGTTATTGTTTTCCAAAAAAGTAGAAAAATTATCGACACAAGTTGACTATAATTTTGTTCCATAATATTTATCAGTAAATTAAATATTTTTCCATTTTTAACCAATTGATTTTTATAGAATATCCGCTTAATTTGCAATCTTTCCTTATATATATATATATATATATGATTAGATATGAGAATAATTTTGCGGCTCACACATTTGCGCAACGCATTACTATGTGCAAGCAAGCAAGCAAGCAAATATCGCGGTAAAAAAGACAAAAGGATTTCAGAAAGGTAATCAGATTACACAAACCGAATAGAGAATTGAATTTTGTATTTCACATGTGTGCAAACCCATTTGGGGTTAAATGAAATAGTTTGCGAAAATCACCTACGCATGGAATTTTAATTTCCATACATCAATGGCCTTGCAGAAACGTCATATTAACATCAATAATAACAACAACAACAACATAAATAAAAAAAAATCTTTATTTATTGCAAATAGAAAGTCGTATTTAATAATAATTTATGTAACTGTCATTAAGAAAGAATAATTGCAAAAAATTTTATTTATTTATTCCAATGTATATAAGAGTAGTTCGACAAATTTGTCGAGCAATATTTAAAATTTAAATGATACTTAATATTTAATTATCCAGAGTACCTAAGAACTCATTACAATAATTATGTTATTATAAAATTATCACGTAAAATGACATTTTGCATATTATAATTTTAGATGAAAATGTGGGTTATTCATTTGGATCGTTAAGCACTTAACATTAATAAAATATCATTCGACATACATATATGATTGTGTTAGATATTCTCTAGTCATAAGAACGATGAACTCGATATTCATAAATGATATACGCGTGTACTTACTTGTAAATAAATGGTTGTTACATTGAAATCAGAGTAATAAAATATTTTTATTTTAATTATATACTTTCACAATAGTAATATTAACGGGATCTATAAATTCATATTAGATACAAATGAAATGAGATAATCAATTATATTCAATTTTGTCTCATATAATACGTCTTATCTATAATTATAAGAATATTAATTTAATTTATATAATAATTTGCATAATGAATGTTGCACAAAGTTATTTATGCCTCTTATTACAGAAATCTATGCTTTCATAATATTTTCAAGACAATGCACTAATTAGGTATGAGAGGCACAAGGCTCATTTTTGTTAATTTAGCCACAAAAAATATTATTAATACGAGCAAAATATGGAGAAATTTTTATGCATACTACGAAAATCATAATGCCTGTGAAATTTTAGTTATGTTCGATTATGTGCGTGTGCGCGCGCGGATCTTCTTTTCATTATTACTTAACATTTTGTTTGTATTCAAATTTGTAATTCAGATGTTGTTGTTTTATTGTGAAAATTATGAACAAATTTCGTCTTTGTTAAAATGTTGCTTAGAATGAGAATATGACTAATGACTTTCCTTCGTGGTGTCAGATATCCTAGAAATAATCTTAAACGCAGAAGTAGTGAGAGCCAGAGGTATTGGGTATCAATAGTCAATATTACGATACGTGCGGGAAATGAAAAATATTATCCTGCAACAGCTGCTCTTATAGAACAATTCCTACACATAGTATTTAATTGTTGACGTTGCTTATTTAATTGCTATTTAAAAACTGTTGTTGTTGTTGTTGTTGTTGTTGTCGTAGTGCTTGATGATTTATAATTTGTAAACGTTAAATTATATAATTTCAATAAGTGCCAATGCTTCTGCTTTTATGACTCTTTAAATTATCTGCATATAACATTAATCGGTATATTTATTTTCTCGATGTTTTCGTTTTTTTTTTCTTTTTTGTTTTTTTTTCTTTTTATTTTATTTCATTTTATTTTAATTGGTTTTCGAGATCGTTATTTCTTATTTTCATTCGCTTTATATAATTATTCTTTCGGGATATCATGAAAAGGCACGTGCCGCAATTTCAAAATATTACTTTTACTCTCATCTTTTTATATTTTCAACGTATGATATTATTAATTAATCTATAATGATCTGTAGATATATTTCGGGAAATTGTAGATCGATAGCTATCTACTCTATATCTCAATACCATTAATGCAGAAACGCAATTTCTAGAATATCACTTTCTATAAAATTATTTGAAATTATTGAGATTCCTTATCTCTAAATGTGCTCTTAATACCATTTGTTTATTTTATAAAACCGATATTTATCGCAAAATTAACGATTAAGATTGGAAACTGCAGCGAGCGAAAACACGTTTGTTTCAAAATGTTTATATACAATTTTTCTCTTAAGATGTACGCGTAAGCCCCTGATTTCCATAACGTAATTGTGAGAAATTTATTAATCCCACATATTGCCCTGTTGTTATTATTATTATTGTGCAAATTATCGCGCTCATTTTGCCATTTACAGTAAGCGACAGCTTCGCTTATTTTCTCATTGTTGCCATTGCAATAATGAGCTCGTTTATTTTACATATTTGTCCTTTACTCTTAACGCGCGCATTGGAATTGCATTGCGTTTCGAAAATTACACGGCAAAACCCGCGCTACGATAATGCACGCGCGCTCCACAAAAACACAAACACAAGCGTAAAAAGTATAAGTGTATAATTTATTCTGAGGCTACAATTAAGGCTGGAATGCAATCGATCGCTTATGTGCCTCTTAAACGCCAATTCGATTCGGCAAATTCATCATACTTCTCCCCGTTGCGGCTTTATTTGTTAAAAGCAAAGGTTTTTGCCTTTTACGCTTTGGGCACATGCTTTACGTATTTATTAGCCACGAGATCGCCTCACGCGAGTAAGGGATAGCCTAACGCGCGAGATCGCATTTACAAAGTCACTTTTAGCACTTGATACTGGCGGCATTTTTATGTGGCTTTTAAATAGAAAGCTTTCGTAATGCCTTGCGAAATTACGTTTTTATGAAATTGTCAATAAACGATCCTCGATCGTTTACTTGTCCGAGTATGGAATGACTAAAGGTAAAGCGGGACTAGTCAACCATCCAAATATCACATCGCCGGTCGCATCGTATGATCATCGACTGCATATCATCCTTCCATCGCTTGAATTTTCTTCTATTAATTAAGAATCGCACGGCACGGAATTGGAAGTGCCCGATCGGCAAAAACTGCCCGATTTCTTACGGAGAAGCGCGTAAACTCGTTCCGGCCGTGGATTATCGCCTAGTCGCAATTACGTAGTCAGGGCCGACTGTGGCCCGCAGAAAAGTGAAGGTGCAACAGCCAATGATTCTCCCTGTTTTCCCAGACGGAAGTGAAGTTTAAGAGCGTGCCGATATGCTGCGAAGGCTACGCGGTGCAGGAGCTCCTCGAGAATGGAGGCGGTGCCGACGCCAAGTGCGTCCCCCACTGCAAAAAGTGCCGGAGCGGCGTCTGCACGGCACCGAACGAGTGCACCTGCGATCCGGGTTACCAAGGACAGGATTGCGCTTATGGTGAGTGACTTTTCACGCTCGTGGGCAATTATTGGCGGGGGCCGTTTTTGCCCCGAGGTCGGCGGCGGATGAGAACCGCCGCTTCGCGCTTGACGACGAAACGACCGGACCTTCTCCTCCTCCTCCTCCTCCTCCTCCTCCTCCTTCACCACGTCCTACTCCCGACCGTTTCTCCTCCTCCTCCTCCTCCTCCTACTCCTTCACGATGCACGACAACCGATCGTTACATTCTAATAAGCGGAAAATCATTTCTATGAAGTGTATTTTCAAAGCTGAGCGAGGGAGTCAGCTATTCTCTCGAAAACTTTTCGCCAATAACATTGCATTGGGAATTTTACAAGCCTAGTTGGCCATTTATGCGCTGCTAGTGCCTCGACAGCCCATTGTTGCACTATTGTAATTGTAATTTTAAGTGCATCTTTAATTTCACTTTGAGCGTGATATTTTTTTCATCGCATTCACAATGATCCATCGTCATTCAATCAATTCTAACTCCACGTTTTCTCAAACTTAATCGTAAATTTCATCCAAGTTTATTTAAATTTTAAACCACGAATTGACTAACTTCTTTGTTACGCCCAAAAACGTTATTTTTAACCATCTCAACATAGACAATTATTGATTATATTATAAATTATGTTTTCTTTTTTTTTTTTTTTTTTTTTGCCTTTGACAATTATAAAGCTTACTTAAAATTTCACCTGCAATCTAAATATAATGAATCCTTTTTTTGACGTTTAGGACGGACGCGGTTTCGTCTCAATCATTTCATACTTATTCAAGAAATTGCCTCTTTCTTTTTTTCATTTTTTTCGCAGCTCCCATCAAACTCTATATCATGCAAAAATATCAATTAAATATCAATCAAAGAACAATATGTATTAGCAAACGGTAAGTGAGCGATGGTAAAATATTTGCATCCAAATGAATTATCGGGTCAGCCAAACGAACGAAGAAAAACTCAACATTTCGTCTACTATCGTCGATTCCCGATTATCCGTCTATCCATATAGAATTGATAATAACTGGCGATAAAGTACTTATGCGCCTAGGTAATGTCAATGGGCTGTAGATGCCCATCTTAAAATTAAAGTAAATGTACACGATATGCTCGGCCAATGAAAAATTCATAATCTTCATAATGTCAACGAGACGTAATGAATGTTTGCTTAAAAGAGTGTCCACAGGGCACTTGGGGCCAAGGCTGCAAGAACGAGTGCAACTGTATTCGCGATATGTCATGCAATCCTGTTAATGGCAAGTGCAAGTGTCCCCCAGGATGGATGGGCTCCCGGTAAGTTTATACAGCCATTGGATAACTAACGTTCGCGAGTGAGATTACGCAAATTCAGTCGAATTTATGGAAAATAAATTGAATTAGCATAACATCGGTACTACCAAAATACCTAGTTCCCACTTATATCCAATAGATACAATCGATATGCATCCAATAGATTAATTATCAATATAAATTTCTTATATCAAGAATAATAAACATTCGCTTGGATGAACATTATTTCAATTTACGTATTATCTGCTTCATATGCTATACCGAATGATTGAATGTGTACAAATGCCAGAGTAACAGAGTTGTATGTTTTTCGCGGAATAATAATAATAAAGGAAAGCCGATATCCAATGTAACGGCGTAATTCGATTTCAATTATAAATATACGTAACAATTAAGTTAAAAGGTGCGTAAGAATTTCGGGATAAAATGAATGGTACAAAATTTCAACTACGTAAGAATTATCCTATCTAGCCGTTTTAAAGACTTTTTAAGTTTTCGTTTATTAAATTTTCCTTCGATAAGAAATAATGAATTCACGAATAAGTTTAATGAATAATTATATAAATGAAAAAATTAATAAGTAAAGCTCAGCACGCTTTAAGGAATTAATATTGAGATTCCATTTTTCGAGAATGTGAAATATTTGGCGTTGTAAGGCTAACAACACAAATCCCAATTAGCATGAAAATTTTTAATTAGAATTATTTCGCTCTTAACGCGCATTCAGTTTCTTATCGCAAGTTCGGTAATCGATTCATCCCTCGAATCGAGTCTACTCACGGACTCTCCGAGCTCACCGATAGTAAAGCATAAGCGTAAGCTTAAAGAAGCGATCGAACCATTTTGCTCCAGACCATTCGCCTGTCACTCTCAAAATCACACAGCGAGACACGAACTGGCCACTTTGTGAAATTCACAGCTCAGTGGTCCTTGGCGCTCGTGTGCATTTCTCTCACAGTGCACCAGGCTGACATTGGATTTTTCAGGTGCGAGAGCGAGTGTCCCAGAGGACAATGGGGTGCCGCTTGCAATTCGATTTGCCTGTGCGAGGGCGCGCAGGCGCAATGCCACCACGAGACCGGCGAGTGCGTCGAGCTGGACAAGTTGCTCATCGATCCTTTCGAGGCATCCGGCATATCCGTTAATCTAGTCCCGGCTGCCCTGACCACGGCTAAAGTCCCCAACACCGATTACTTTGACGTCATTGAATTCGACAGGGAGGCTATAATACCAAGGGTTACCGAACGTATGTACAGCCATCGAAACGTCACTCTCGTCATTCACTTTGCTTTCGATCGTTTTGCGGCCTCGTTGGTCTCTATTTATTTACGTAACCACTATTCGGTAAAGAGGACACGCGCCACTGATAACACATTCCCTTTATAATTAATGCTCGGCAGTTTGGCATTTCCAATAAAACCGAGTGTGCTGCCTCGTAAGAATAAAAAAGAAGAATAAATAGCGAAACGGTGAATGAAAAACAAAAGGATAATGAAAGAAACAAGATTTTTTATGCTCGAGAAATAAAGGAGCTTGAGGCTCCTACGATCATTACTCGAAGAATAAATTATAATTATTGTTAATAATAAAAGTAACGGTAATTTACTTAACAGCATCGCATTATTTTTTTCATGTTATTACGATAAATCAAAATATTATTATAGTGGAATTCTTATGTAATTAAGTAGTTAACATGTGCTGCTTTTAACATTATAAAATTTAATTTAAACTCACCATGAGTAGTAGAAAAAATTTCTATTAATTTTAACAACTTTTATCATAAATAACGTTTGATCTTTAGAGATACCAAGAAATGAGGATACCATTTTATTTTACTCGATTTTTTTATTATAAATTGTATATAAATTGTCTGCAGACCTTACCTCTTTATATAATAATTATTTCTTTTATACTTTTTCTATTCAATTATACATTTTATTTCGTCTACAGTGCCAGCTCTGCCCCTCCCGTCTCTCTCTCTCTCTCTCTCTCTCTCTCTCTCTCTCTCTCACTGTTTTACTTAGTTGTTTATCAAATTGTTTTAAAATGTAATATACATTTTGAAGGATCTCATTTCATAAAATTATAATCGTTCTGACTATCATATTTATTTGTTTTGCAGCTGTTGACGAAAATATTATTATAAGTTTAGAATGTCGTTTAGAATATCGTTTTTTCAGAAGTGTCGGATAATCCCTTTCCGTGTTATTTTACATAAAATTGACAGATAAACTTAATTAACAAAATCGTTTTGAAACTTCTTTATTATAAAATTCTTATAACATTAATTAATCGATCGTATCGCTATGATATTATTAAAATTCAATTTTTATTGTAAATAAATATTTAAACTGAGACTGTTGAATCTATTAAATTCGATATGTGAATTAAAAAAAACTATTTATCCAAATTTTATAATTTGTATTTAAATCGGGAATTTTAATATTTAACCAATATAGCAAGAATCTTTATAAACTTAAATTATTAAATTCAATGACATATAGCAGACGTTAGGATAATAAAAGAATTAAAAATTATAATGATTGATTTCAGAAGAAAATGTTTACATCTGCTATTTCAGATTTTTTAAATTTTTCTTTTCAAATGTACAAGTACATACGACTCTTTATCTATATTAATTTTAAAAATCGAAATTATATGTAATCCTTAAAGATAAATACTATACTTGAAAAGTATTAAAAAATGTAAAAATTATGATTATATTATTATCTTTTCAAACAAAAATAAACATTAAGGGAAGAAAAATTTTCATGCCAATATTACACATAATATTGTGATAATATAATAACAAAGTATATGGAAAATTATGTTGTATTTTCATGGAATAAAAGCAGATGAATGCAAGTAATGTAGGTAGCATTTATGCGCCTAATATGGTACTTCATGATAAGTAGATAAAAAAAAATTAAACAACTATTTGTATTATTTGATATTTGTAAAAGCGATTCACCTTGGCTAGTACTTTAACCCGGATTTCCAGTTTTTCTTCCCTCTTTGTTTGAAACTTTCCATGATCTCTGTTTAAGTGTTGTAGAACGTTACATGTAGAATTATGGAATTCATTATAAGGCAAAAAAAATCTTTTTGCTATCAGACTGTACTAAAGAAATTGTTTATTTAAGAAATTATTTGGAGAAATTAAAGAAATTTAATATAAATGATTGGTATAGGTTTTTTTAAAAATGTAAACATTTATTTTAAATAACTTGGCGAATAACCTTCAATTTAACTTTATTTCTATATATATATACGTAAATGTGTAAAAAATATTGTACTATACTTCTAAAGTCTCATTAAAGGTTGCATTAATATTATTTGAAAATACCATTTCAAAAGAAATATATAACGAATAAATATTGTAATTACAGTTCAAGTATACAATCGCAATTTCCAAAGGCTCGGAAAAAAATTAAATATCCATGAATACAAAGTAACTACAACGTCACCTCAATCAGTCAATATTTGTCGAATGACTTTCTGACCGCAAAATCAAATCAATGTGAATTTGACGGAGTGGACCGCGTAACTCCTAATTCCAGTCCCAAATATTATAACGACGAAAAATCGTGAAACAAATCCCCAAAATCGGTTGTTTAATTCAATGCGAGTCCCATGTTCAAATGATTCAGAGACGCTGTCCAGCCTCCCGGAGGAGATGATCCCCGTGCAGCAGACGACCGAGGGACTCTCGACAAAGACGATAGAGGAAGGACCGAAAGTCCAGCGGCCGACGAGCCCCTTACCACCCAAGTCCACCTCGATCGAAGGAAATCAACTTTCACAGCCGGATACCGCCAGGAAGACTAATTTCAACTTTGACGACCACCAAACCAACTTTCGCGTCATTGTTTCGCCCAAGACTGACTACGTTAAAACTACTCACAAAGGTTTTACGTTGAACACGCACTGTAACTTGCACACTCGGCCTT
>NW_011948423.1:2842383-2950566 GCF_000503995.2 Ceratosolen solmsi marchali
CGCTCTTTCTTTTTGCCTCTCGCGTGCTTGGAAAATTTGTCTCGCTGGCTCATGGGATCGAGCAAGTTTTTACTGACCGAGGCGGATGACACTTGAATATACAATATACGTCGGGCTTGAGTGAACTTAAAATGCAGTGCTGACGTTTGGCCGTGGAAAAACGAATGCAGGAGATAAAATTATGTTGCCTGTTAACGATTTGAAAATAGAAGTAATTTTTATCGCGCGGACATCTATTCATCCCTCCATCATTAGTTTACAATGTAAAGATTTGCATTAATATCTATTTCACAGTAGATTTTAATGTAATCTGCTGATTTATGAAAATTTAAAACTGTTTTTTCTTTGACGAGTAGAATGTTTATTTGCCATTAACATGCATAATTACATGATTTCCTAATCGTAGCATTAAAACTTTGAGATTATAGAAAATCGCAATTTAACTCAATAAGAAAATAGGCCCAACAAATGGAATGTGGATTTTGAAACGCGAGCGTTAAAACTGGCTCTCTGATTAAAAATTACTCGATAATATTGTTGAGAAAAGAATTCCACTCCTATACTTAGAATATAAATTATAAAGACTATACTATTCATTTTTATTTTTATTTCATAACAAGTGTTATTACTATTTTTTTTTTTTTTTTTTTTTTTTTTTTTTTTAAATTAAAAGTTTAAATCAATAAGAAATTTCTCATCAGTTTTTCAAATTGAAAAAATGATTACAACCTTAGTACTAAAATTGAATATATATAATGTTACTAAAAATCGATATATTGAATGTCGATGTATCAAATTACGCACACAAACGCACACAAACGCACACAAATAGTGCACTATAAATTTTAGCAGCAATAATTTTTGAAAATAATGTTTGATTATCGTTTGGTTATTTACATTTAATTTAATTATTTGCCTTCCTCTGGTATGTATTAAAAAAAATCTACGTTTAATAATATTTTGAATGATAATGGCTTAAAGTAAATAAGCAAATAGCATGTAGTGAAAGCATATTTCAACATTATCATGATACTCGATGCAAAATGCCTAAATTTAGCTTTAAACTTTAGTGATATTGATTAACGTTTGCACTAAATATCTCATTTAAATTACACAGGCTAACTAATCGCCAATTATGAATGATTTATCAGATTATTTTTTCATATTAATAAAATAATGAGTCGATCAAGAAACAAACGCGGATGTTTTGCATTTGTAAAGTGAGTGGTTATTTATTACGAGGTAACCTTGACAGATAAAAGACGCGTCCATCTTTCAATGACGTCATCGCAATATGCGCTCTACATATTTTTCCGTGTGATAAAGTTGAACGAGTTAGTGTGACGCTGGATTTTGCTTACTAATTCAGAATTTTCTGATAATAGCACGTGTCCCGTGAATACATTAATACAATTAATGCAAAAAAAAAAAAAAAATCATTTTATAGTGCTCGTTATAATTTTCTATATTAGAAAATTCAACTTTTATCTATCCTGACTACTCTTTGTTCTTGGCTTTTTCTATTCAGCCACGATTATGCGACAGATAGTCATAAAATATGAATTTCATACATACTTTCATCAAAAGCATTCTAACAATCTCACAATGTAAAAGATGTAATGGAAATATAGTTTTACTCCAGGTCTTTTGCAATAGGTCTTTGCGGTAATGTTAAGCATAAATTATACAATTAAAACGCCATTTGCACGAATAATTTTTAATTAACAGTTAAAATGACGAGAACGTATTGAATATCCGCGATAATTACAAAATTGAATAAATATTTATAACGGGAAACTTATATGAATTTAAACTGACATATTGGAATAATTGATACTCCTTCAGATATTTTTTCGCTAATATGTATTAAAAAAAAAAAAAAAAAAGAAAGAAAAAAAAGAAAAAAAAAAGAAAAGAAAAGAATAATAGTTCTACATTAAATACAAAAATGATGTATTTTAAAATATTTTTAAAACGATTTTTCTCTATTTTAATGCTCTTCGTCGTTAATTATATCTATGCAACATAATGATCTCGAATTTATATGCAAACGAAAGTCAAATTCCATTGAAAGCTTAATTTTAAATTAATTCAAATTCCATACAATATTATGAAGACTTGAAATTATAACTTCGTAGATTGTCAATATGATTTAAAGTGCATATGCAATGTCGACCTTCGACAAATAGATCTGCAATTGCGATTAATCATGAATAAACAGTTAGAGTGAAAAAGAACTTGTATTTTTGCAAGCCTCGGATTAAATTCATTCGTTTTTTTCTTTTTTTTTTTTTTTTTTTTTTTTTTTGTTTGCTGTGTAATTATACTGTATTCTATAAACTTTCAAGGAAATAATTTTCTTCGAAGTAATAATGAAACGATTAAAAAAATTCCATCGGTTCGTCTACCCTATACGCGAGTAAAGAGCGCGGCTAATTTTTTCCACACGACTATTCCTCAGGTGGATCGAGCGAATCGATGTCTGCGATCCCAATTGACGTTGCGGCAATGATAGTCGTCGGTGCGATAGTTTCCATTGGCCTGACTTCCGTTGCCGCTCTCATGATATTTCACATGCGCTCGCGATTACTCAAGACCGCGCTATCGATCTACAATCACGAGAATGTCGAGAGGCAGCTTACGGAAAAGGATAACACCTGCGGCAAGGACTTGGCTGTGACAATTGGGACTTTTCCCCGTAAGTAACTTCATAGCGCAGATATTGACTTTGAGGCTACTGGGAGCGTTCGCTTTAGCCCGCTAATAGGAAACGAAATAAGCCGAGTCGAAAGCACTGTGAATTACCGCAATATCGAGCTCCCGGTATTATCTCGTAGAAAGCAAACGATTGCGCAAGCAATTGTGCTGAGATTATATTAATTCAAACAGCTTCGCTACTTCACTTTCAGGCACTTTAACCAGAATTAATCCAGTGTATAATGCGAGCTCGGATGCGAGTTCGGCTATTTTGAGGTTTAACGAAAGCCCGGCCGAGTATGCTAACAGTACTGTGACAATCGGTGTTCGACTATCCAGCAATCTTCGTGGTAAGTTACATTTTAATATCGAATTACTCTAATAATGCCCAATGACTATCTCTCGATCATAAATATAGAGGTCCGAAAAAGCCGGTGTCGATCGTATGGAACGATAGTTGAAAAGTCGTTGAAAAATGCCCCTTACGCACGGCCGATGAGCAAAAGATCAACGAGAAAATACTTAAACGCCAAGCAGCTGCGAGTGAAAATAATTTCAACTCTCTTAACCCAATAACTGTTTGCGCAATAGTTATTAAGTTAAGCCGACTGGCTTCAATGCGCTCCATACTGCGACGTGCACTGTTTAACCGATGAAAACTTGGCGTTATAAAATATATATGCGGGCCAGGGATATAATTAATTACTTTACTTCGTTTCTCCCTTATCTCCAATATCCATTCCTCACGGCATCCATTTCTCTAGTTCTCGCCTTAAACGACTGTCATCCATAAATTCGTTAAACAATTAAACTTTGTCCCTCGATTCGGCAATCGTCGCTGATAATCGCTCAACGCCATCAGCGTAACAAGTCGATTTTTCCTCACCTTAATCGAGCTCGCCGCGTAATATAATCCAGCCAGGAGTCAAAATTTTCAAACGCGACGCTAAAAAATAAAAAATAAAAAAATATTCAAATATCAATTGCAGCCTTAAGCTTATTGCAAATGAGTCGCGGCACTCGCTTTACGTCTGTATTCCCTAGCTACTACGGGACGGATCCCATCCCATACATAACCCATGACTTTTTAATTTCTGCAGATTTATTGGAAAGCCAGTATGACAGACCGGCCTCCTGTTCCCACAGGAGCGCAGCAGCAGGCGAGATGGACGTGGAGCACGTTTACGACGAGATCCCCTTCTCGCCACCTTTTCACTTTGAGAAAGATACGTAATGGTCGAAGCGAAGAGACTACCATCGCTTATCGCGCATTCTTCCTCCGATAATAACGAGCGACTCGTAATCATTGTACAAGTGAGTGACGGACGAGGAAACGAGGAAACGAAGTTTTCGGGAGACTCGGGCGTGGAAGGAGGGTATGGGAGTCGCCGAAGGGGGCTCCTTTTTTCGGCTCGTTCCAGGTCAGCGAAAGAGCCGCTCTCGAGTCGCTTTCGAGTCGTTTTCGAGTCGTTTTCGAGTCGCTATCGAGTCGCTTTCGAGCCACTCCAAACAGCCTCAAATAGAGCCGAGTTGATGCAGCGAAGTTAAGGCGGCGCACCAGAAAAAGCCTCCATCTATCTCGTATCTCACTCGTGCCGCTCGCCTGCAGGATTGCATCATACGTCAATCGTCTACTCCCCCGATGCACACGCGCTGCATGCATGCGCGTGTTTTCCATTTGGCTTGGCTAATGCGCGTCTGTGTGGGCGCCTCCGTGTGTCTCCATTCGGTGGGTGGACATATTGGTGACGATTATGTATGTGTGAGGACGATCGAACGCGCGTGTTTACGTACGCGCGATCGTGAGAAACTTTTCGGTGAATTATTCTTTATGTGGAGGCTCGTAGCTGTCGCGCCTCCTAGCTAACTTGGAGAATTCGAGATCCATTATTTATTAAAGTAGGGTATAGTGGCTCGAGGTATGATCTTTGAGGAGAAAATTGCCTCTTGCCAAAGCATTACATTACATACTCGCGTGTAAAGACACAGAAGCACGCTCGCGCATACACGCCCATGCGCGCCTGTATAAATAAATAAATAAATATATACATGCACGCATAGTGAAAAATTACTTTGGATTCCATTGGGAATCCATTAGAAACATAAGTTAGAATTCGATAGAAATGTAATGCAACACGCGGTACTATCTACTTTACAATAATACTTTATACATTTTATATGCATATAATGAACATCCATTTTTTCTTTTTCTTTCATTTGTAAAGAGTAAAGTAGGTGAAGGTACGTTACAATGTAGGTCGTAATAGCGACTTTTTCAAAAGGAAAATTTCGAAAGCTTAGTAGTGTATCGTATTTGAACGATGCCATTTACTCAATCAACGATTTACTTTTATTATACGTATTATTCTTCTTTTTTTTTCTTTTTTTTTTTTAACATATATATATATATATATATATATATATATATATCAGACTAGCGTAGAATAAGTTGTGGTTACCATTTAATTTGTAACAATTATTTATAACACTTGCTAAGGTAAACCAATTTCTTTAATCGCTATGAAACATATATTGTGATTATGATGCATTTAATTGTTAAATTTATAAGAAACTATAACAACACTATTGATATTTAATGATATCGTGTAAAAATATCCTTGTTAATATTTATAAGTACATAAATAAAAAATTTTATACCAGACAAACAAGTATTTTCATTATTATTCTAATTATTATTATTACTATTGTTTTTGTTGTTGTTTTTGTTTTTATTATTATTGTTGTTGTCGTCGTTGTTGTAACTGAGATTGTGATTATTGAGATTATTACTCATAGATATTTACGTTTATACGGATATTAAATAAGTAAATAAATTCGTGCCAATATATCTAAAATTATCACAAATCACAGCTTATCGATTGCTAAGACAACATAATATATTAAAGATGCAAGCAATAACAATATTTAATAATCAAGTTTATTTACTATCTCGCTTCAGTATAATTTATAGAATTGCAATTGTATCGACCTTTTTAACCTCGCTACTAGCTATCGCCTTTTCGACGCGATTCAAAATTCCTACTAGAATCTCTAGTCTTTGGAAAACATTAGGCGAGTCAAGATGACGGAGAATAAATTACTTTCGCTATTTCGCTGGCTAATTTTAGCGGGATTTATACTGAATTCGGCGGCTTATTCGATTTATCCGAGTTTCCCTGGTCGGGAAAACGGCACGTGTTACAGGAGGGTCCCGTAAGTACAGAAACATGAAATATATTCATGCACTGCAATGTAGGCCGCCAATCGACACCTTACAACATTAATAAGTAATATCACCATTTTCATCTATATATTTATATCGATATTTTTCAATTGTTCTCGCCTCTTTATTTTACCAAAAAAATACGCTAGTTATTTTGATCGCGTGACGAAAATCAAGACCCCCTTCGACGTAACGCTTAACACCGTGTTTTATTCAGCCGATTGATCGCGAGCTCACACCCCACGCTCAACCCACTCAACTTTATTTTTTCAACATCTTTCGACTAGTCCCCAGCAACGTTTTCAATCGGCCATCAAATTTTACAAAAACCTTCGCACCTCGACGTCGCTCTCAAATCGCTACGACTGAATCATCCGTAACGCGCCCAACATCGATGCCTCATCGCCAATTATTCGTGACACTTGAAACGCCATCTACATTTTCAGGTACGACGATGCATTAAAAGCGGCGATCGCCAAGGGCCTCGTCAACATATTGCCAGGCTCCGAAATAGCCAGCGTAAAAACGGTATTTATCCCCTTTGTCCAATCATTAGTCCATAAATATAAGCCGTCGCTGGGCTAAGCAAGGACATCGGCCCGAGCCCAACTCCCAATGTAAGTACATCGAACAACGCATCCTCACGGAACTTTGTTGTCGCAGAGCAACAGCGGCTGGCTGACCATCATCGACTGCTGCGACGGCTTCAAGAAGAACAACGAGACCCTCGAGTGCGAGGTCCACTGCGACGGGGGTTGCGCCGCCGGCAACTGCACCGGCCCCAACATCTGCACCTGCGAGGACGGCTGGCGCCTCGAAGCCGGCGAGTGCAAGCCCATCTGCAGGAACGGCTGCGAGGAGAACGCCTACTGTTTCGCACCCGAGGTCTGCAGTTGCGAATTCGGCTACCAGGATGTGAACGGTCTCTGTCGGCCAGTCTGCCTCCACGACTGCCTCAACGGTGACTGTCTCGCCCCCAGGCTCTGTCGCTGCCACCCGGGCTACTATCTCAACGAGACCAAGATGTGCGAGCCTCTCTGCGAGGGTGGCTGCCCCCACGGATACTGCCAGAGGCCCGGAATCTGCGCCTGCGACCACGGGTACGTGGCCTTTCTCGAGATGCGCGACAATCCCGTTCGACAATCGATACGATTTATCGCGCCGTCAATGTGATGATCCTGCGAATATTGCGGTATTGGTCGGTTACGGTTACGGTTACGGTCTACGTGCACTTGGCCTTTTACATTTCGATGAATTTTGGAAACGAAGAAGAAGGATACTTAATGGTCGATGGGAGACCTACATGGCCAAATTTCTTTCTTTATTTCAGAATATTACAGCAATGCTCGATGATTAACTAATCTTGGAGAGAAAAATTAAATAAAAATAATGTAATATTCATATGTGGGAATTACGTGGTTTTTTTTTCCTTTTTTTTCTTCTTTTTTTTCTTTTTTTTTCTTTTTTTTTCTTTTTTTTTCTAATACATATTCGTTAATATTTTACAACATCTTTAACATAATTACAAGATATCAAAGCCTTAATGTAGATTTCATTAAAGACTCGATTAAAGATTAGCACATAATAGAGACAGATACTGTTATTATTAAACAGAACAAAAAAACAAAATTAATCGCAACGACTTGGTACTCCTCACCTACACGTAACCAACTTTATTTTAATTTCTTTTTTTTTTTTTTTTTTTTTTGGTTTTTGTTTTTCATACATCTTTTTCATAAGTATTAATAGTATTTAGTCATGATTTGAGTTAAATCATCGCATGAAAAACAGCATTTCATTACTGATTTCTTTATTAATGTTTTGTAATCGGCGGAGGAATTTGTAACATTTTTTCAATACATATAAAAGAAAACACATATATCTATCGCGCTTCACAGCTTTTATATAGCATTTTATTTTATTCATTACAAGTTTGCGCTTCATAAAGAGATATATAAGCACAAACCTCAAAACTATATGAAGTAGATTATATAAAATTTTCAGATTTTCAAGTAAATAGAAATTTTATTTGTCAATAATTATTACGAGATCTCATTTCTATTTTAAATTTCAATGCTTTCAATGCTTAAATCGTAATATACTTCGTGCATTTAATAAACAGTGAAAATCAATTTTTGCATCTAAGCTAGATAAAATATATTTTTGTGTAAAGCATAATTTTTTATCTGCGAAATTACCAAGAAAAATGCAATCGTTTTTTTTTTCCTTTAACAAGCATAAACTAATTCCGCTTAAAATTATTGAAATTTGTTAAAATAATTTGAAATTTAAAAGATAGATTTTATATTATTATACGGGAGAGAAAAAATTCTGTTTTCGATCAACAATAGTATTTATATTCTCTTCGAATTATGAAAAATAAACAAAATAATGATAATTTCTATTAATATTCTTCTCATTTTCATTAACATTAGTTTAATAAAATTACCAATACTTATCGACCGACATATATGTATATTATTTTGAAGAAAAAAAATTGAAACCTTTCAGTTATATTATAAAAATATTTTAGTATTATATTGTTATGACACGTGATCAATGATAAAATATAAAATCATAAATTCAACGAATACATAAATGTTTATTGCAACTTTAAGTAAAAACTTATTATGCAAATTATTATTCTATGAATAGCATTGAGAGTCTTTTATGAATAATGTTAATGGTAATAACGTATATGATTAAAGAGACATTTTAAAAACTGTAAATTTTAAAAGTTAATAAGATGAGAGAGAATATTTTTGTTAAATTCTATATAACTGTAATGTACGTATGCATTGTACATTGCATGCTTGTTTAATTTACCATTATATTATTATCTTGAAATTATCCAATAATTCAACGAAAATTTGTACACATGTAATTGTCGATTGCAATATAATTTCTATAAAAATTCTTCTCCTTCTCTTTTTTTTTTTTTTTTTTTTTTTGGAAATTCAGATTCATTCATCCATCGGATAGTCGAGAAAACTGTGTGGCTTACTGTCCTGACACGTGCAAAAACGGAATATGCCATTCTCCAGGTGTATGCACTTGCAACGAAGGTTACACTCGCGACAGCAATGATTCGTGCGTGCCTCAATGTGAAAATGGATGCACCAATGGCGAATGTGTGGCACCCGAACAATGCCGTTGTAATTCGGGATACATAATGAATCATCAGTCGAAGGAGTGCGTGGAGTACGTGAACAGAGTGTTACACCAAAACTTCACATCCTATAATAAGAGCAACAATCGACAAAACGTACACGGACAATATGGTCAACGCGAAGGATACAGACCCACGGAGTCATACACCGTTCCAGATCGAGTAATTGGTTTGAATGATTCGAGAGTGACGGAAAGACCCGAAACTGTTGATCGACATGAGATGTCCAGTATTGATCGGACGTACGAGTCACAAAGAACCAATACGCAACAACATATTCCCGTGCGAACAATTTATGACTCGGATAGATCGGGCCAATTGTACAATTCGCGCAATCAGGAACACGAATCCCAAGGAATTTATACTTCACAGAGGCGCGTGCCTGCGGAAACGACACACCAAGTGCAAGAGAGACCTAATCAAGAGCACAACGCCCAAAGGCCCGATACTTCCATTAGATACACTTATTCGCCTTACCGTAATCAAGCATCAAATCAATTATCAAATGTTCATGAAACCAGAGGCTCTTATAGATCTTATGAGAACAGCTATGCACAAGAGCACGAGCGTATCCTCACTGTGAATTCTCATTCTTCGCGCGAGCGAAATATTAGTGCAGAGCGAGATCGCCACTGGAATTCTGATAGCAGTGAAACGCACAGACCACAAACGAATGTTATTATCGAAGAAGTAAGCATGATACCAGAAGCACATATCATTATCACTCCCCATAGTGTTCCCAGAGATAATGCACGACCGTCGAGTCGTCCAACTTACTTGCTGTTTCCTAAGCCATCGGAGAGAGAGGGCATAAGTGTTGAAACGGCCCGACAAAATATTGCCGAAGCTACTGCAGCGATCAAACATCCGAGCATAAGTGATAATATATACCAACCGTGTAATAATAATCGTGAGAATCCGGAATTGCAATGGTATGATAAAACTATTATTCCCCAAGACAGGCAACACTATGTCGATCCAATTGATATATCAGCTTCGATCAAGCATCATCCAGCCTGTAAAATTCCGTGTATAAATGGGGCCTGCGTAGGCATAAACCAATGTAGATGTAAATTTGGATACAGAACGGACCCCAGAAATCCAAATGGTAATGTGTGCGTACCCGTATGTACCGGTGGTTGTTTAAATGGTGTTTGCACCGCGCCAAATTTGTGCATCTGTAATGCAGGTTTTGTTAAGGAAAACGGTCAAGCAGAATCTCAAAGATGCGTTGCGACTGATTAATGTCTTATAAAAAATGAGATGGGCCGCAAGGGATTAGAATTTAATCGATCTTCTGTTATTTTATGTAATTTATTATGCTAAATTGATGGTATTTGTATGAAAAATATTGTAAATAAAATATAATTAATAAGCACAGACAGTGTGTATTTAAATCGCAATTCCAACATCAAACAAGTGAATTACAATTTTTCATATTTGATAATGATAATAAAGATAATAATGCCGACTGAGTTTTTTATTAATTAATAATGCATGGATATTTAGTAAATCGTGAATCATTGGCAAATGATTTTCCACGATATAATCGAGTATTTAATACTTAAAAAGTATTATATCGATCGATCGTAAAAATTCGTGTATTTCTGAATTCTATGTTACTCGACAACTTTTAGATTTTTCATCTTCAAAATGAACATGACGTATAAGTCAGCTGAACCAAGAGTCTAACAAACTTTATGTGCTTAATTGATATTGATACGTTTCGTTATAAGCTCCACGTGACCTGACTAAATTCCTTCGAATAAAGAAATTTCAGCCCTTATTTCTATTTATTAAAAAGGAGGGAAAAAGAAGTGAAAAAAGAAAAAGAAATGAAAAGAGTACATAATTATCGACCAATAATAAGTCAATCAAATTCATAATATTAATAAATAAGATAGATTTTGAGGTAAACCATAAAATAATTAAAGTCGTGAAATAAAAAAATCTATTATTTTAGAGGAATGCTGCCATGAAAAGTTACTAAATTACAAAGAATATTTATTATTATATGCATATATATATATATATACACACACATTACAAATTTATCATTATAAGATATACAAATCTAAACGTACAAACTGTTATAAAAAGTAGGTCCGTATAACGAATGTATTTTTAGATATCATATGGTCATACTTTGTGAAATATAAATAATTAATTAAGATATAATAATAACCAAATAAGGACCTAAACTTTATCGCAGGCCACAAACGAATATAAAAATAATCTATAAATACAAAAAATTTTATAAATTGAATATATAATATGGAAATGTATTTTATATTATAATACTTGTCTCATTTCTCTATAAATAAATTTTGTATAAAAACTAAATTACTTACTATTGTTCGATGCCTTGATATTGGAAATACATACACACGCGCGCGCACTCGCGCGCACTCACGCGCACATATACGTGAAATATCATCGATTGTCATTGTACAATTTGACTAAAATTTAAACAAGAAATTTAAATAATTAGAGTTCAATTATCATAATATCAGAAATAGTGAAAAGTAAATTGTTAACTAATAATAAGGTACGTGATGTATTGAATTACAATAGTTTTAAATATAATTGACTATGATGTTTAGAACCAATGATATTCGACATCCTGCTGATAAGTGATAAACGCTTGAGTTGATAAAGAGCTATTCACTGGAGTTAAAAGAATTTCCTTGATCTTGTCATTTAGTTTTCTCTCGAGTTTCATCCATTGTACAGTTAAAGTATAAATATGAAGTTTTGCGTAAGTATTGCAACATTTTTAATCCTATTGACTAAACTAGAAGGCAAATCAGATCATTATGAATATGCAGTTTCACGAAATTGCACCGAGACTTATAGGTATGCATAAATATCTATTTACACTTACTTCCTTTACAACTATAGTTGTATATTATCTTATCTACTTATTTGTTCCCATTAGTACGGTAACACAGGTATACCTTCCTTATACGGAAGTCTATGAGACAAGAACGTGGTATGGTACAAAGAAATGGAAGACTCGTTTAAATTATAAATACGAGGTAGAAATATCATCGATTAGTGTTCTTAAAGTACCGAGGTAGCATTTTTAATTTTGGAAACGAAATTATATATTATTTTTCAGAATCGTACGAATTATCACGAAAGAGCAGTCTGCTGCAGCGGATACGAGGAAGATGCTGAGATGGAAGATCAGTGCTTGCCGATCTGTGCAAATTGTGGTCCGCGCGAAGTTTGCTCAAAACCAGAAACATGCCAATGCTCATACGGTTATGTAATGGATAATGTCTTAAAGCAATGCATGCCCGTGTGCGAATATGAGTGTCTCAACGGATATTGTGCATCGCCAAATAGCTGCCTATGTAACGAAGGCTTTTCGCACGATTGGAATTCCGAGACAACGTGCGTGCCATTTTGTAACAATTGTTCTAATGTTGAGCATTGTGCTGAGCCACATGTCTGCCAATGCAATAACGGTTATACCAGATTTCCCATTGAACGATCGGACTTGGACGAGGGGGCCGAATGCAAAGCTGTTTGCGATATCGAGTGTATTAATGCCGATTGCGTAGAGCCAAATATTTGTAAATGTCACGAAGGTTATGAAAAGTTAAATAATGACGACTTTAATTGCGAGCCAACATGTACGTATTATTGCGTAAATGGTGAATGTACCAATCCAAATGTCTGTACTTGCCTCTCGGGATATAAACTAAAAGCCAATAGTTCTCATATTTGTGAACCTGTTTGCACTAAGAACTGTATTAATGCAGTCAGTAATTCCTACTCATAATCTACTCATAAACGCCATCACTTCTATTTTATGTATGGAAAATTTTAATATTATAGGAGTGCATTATGCCAGAAATTTGTTCCTGTAACGATGGCTATGTCACCCTTGGAGATGAGAATAGTAATACGTGTGAACCCTACTGTAGTGCCCCCTGCGTGCATGGACGATGTTCTGATCCAGAAAACTGTACTTGCGATCCCGGTTACGAGTTCAAAATCGACAAAAACTTATGCGAGCCAACATGTACTGAAGCATGCATAATGGGGGTTGGTATTCAGGATATCTCTCTCTCTCTCTCTCTCTCTCTCTCTCTCTCTCTCTCTCTCTCTCTCTCGCCACTTAATATAAAATCTAAACATATTACTGACTTGAATTATAGAATTGTACATCTCCAGACACGTGTACGTGTGTGGATAACTATCGCTTAAAGAAAGGCAGTAAATTTGAATGCGAGCCAATTTGCAAGGACGAGTGCACGCACGGCCATTGTGTGGCCCCGAATGAATGCTTATGCGATGATGGATACGCAAAAAAAAATATTACAGACAATAATTCAAAGTGCGTTATTAATTGCGAATGCGATAATGGACATTGTAGTGACGTAGAGTCTCATTGCCAGAGTTGCTTAGTAAGTGACAACTAAGTGATTCAATGATGTTTCTATGTTGTTAAATGTGCGATTGTTTCTAGGAAGGTTACAGCTTATTTTCCACAAATTATTCAACAACGTGTCGACCGCATTGCGAGGGTGATTGCATTAATGGACGGTGCATCGAGCCGGAATTATGTATTTGTGACGAATCTTATATTCTTAGTAACGATACTCAAGGAAATACTATTTGCATTCCTCTATGTAGTAAGGAATGTTTACACGGTGCTTGTTTACGAGAAAAGGGCATTTGCGATTGTTTAGAGGGATGGTCGGGAGTATATTGTGACGAGCCGCTATTATGTTTAATTGATATTGTAAAAAGTGATCCAGTTTATGCGCAACTGAACGAGTGAGCAAAACCATAATTCGTCAAAATTCCAAGAGAATTGTATCTGTATTGTCATGAAAATTAACATATTTTTATATAAAAATTATTAGATTTATCGAGGAAGCAAATATCACCATCACTGAAGCATTATGGCCCATTTGTAATAACGTCTGCTTAAATAAAATAGATAATTTAACAAAGTGTGCTAATCAGCTAAACGACGATTCTGATAAATTTCTTTGCTTAATTGAAATGGGTAAGTTACTATATAAATTCAACTTCAACTGACTAAATCCGTTCATGAAAATTTTAGACGAACAGTGCAGAATTCGGAGCCATTTTAAATTTCAAACCATTAAGAGTGAAGTGAATGTTACTTTAGTTGTAATTTCCTGTATAATAATATTGTTTGTTTTGGTAATGGCAATTTCAGTAGTATTTTTTATGAAAAAAAGTAAAAGCTTATCCACTGGTAAGATAATTGAATTAATGATGATTAATCGTAAAATAAATAAAACTGTGCGATTATTCGGTTGAAATTGAAACGAATTTTTTCTTTTTATTTTAGATATAAAGGAATCCCTTCAAGAAGACATGGACAATAATGAAGAATTATCGTTTCTTTAATAAAATAATTAAAATTTTATTATTAATTTATAAGCTTTAAGATTTACAGCTTTAAGATAATGCTACTTTCATATAGAATTGTTTCACGCTATTCAATATTATCAGGACAATAATTATTGTTCAATATAAATTTTAACGTATATAATATATAATATAATATATATATTATAAATATATAATTTAATATTAATATTTACTTACTCTTTTAATATAAATATGTGTTTGCGTGCTTGTGTGTGTGTGGGTGTGTGTGTGGGTGTGTGTGTGGGTGCGCGCGTGCGTGCGCAATATTGCGTGAAAAAGTGCGTGAAAATATTGATTTTTTTAAACATGTTTTTTTTAAATAATTTTATTTTTTTATGAAATCATAGAATAATTGTTAAAATTAAGTAATAATTTTATTTATTTCTGCATTATGTTTTTTTTTTTTTAACTTATTCGCCGAAACACTATCATAATGTAAAACACTATCTATGTAAAATATTTGTTAATATACGAATTTGATATTCATCTAGAGATAAGATTGTTCATTTTTATCGATGATGTATGGAAATATTTATTTTTATTATGGATAAAAATTATTGCTATTTATATTTTTGATATAAAATTTATATGCCTTTTTGATTGATGCAAATAAAAAGTTTCTTAAAAGTAATTCGATCTACTCTTTCATCATAAATCCTTTAGAATACAATTCAGACAAATAATAATAATTTTTTATTTCAATTATACATTTTATGTTATACTTTTAAATTCATTGATTGTTATTCATTATCTAAACTTTCTATTAATTATACACTCAAACAACACTATGCTTGTAAACCACACTGCTCTTATTTAAAAATTCAAATATTTTTATTCAATATGTAATATATATATATATATATATTTATTTATTTCTTATTATTACTGTTATAAATACAATTTTTAATACTTTTCAATACACCAAGTAATAAAATATGAATTAATAATAACATTCGACATATATGAATTAAAAAATTTTATTCCTATTTGTTCTATATTTCGTCAAGTATTTAATAAAACCGAATATTTTGCATTCCAAAAAAATTCTTAAATGAACAAGATTTAAACAGTATTGTATAAGTAATCAATAAATTAAAAAACGTTCATTTTAGAACAAATACGTTAAAACGTTCGGAAGAATACCTAAAGTGTTGGAGGAGAAATACCAAAAATTTCAATGAATATTAATTCCCAATATTATAATATTATAGTAATATCATAATATTATAGTATTATGATTTTCATAGTTAGTATGTCTGAAAACAT
This sequence comes from Ceratosolen solmsi marchali, assembly GCF_000503995.2. Classification (NCBI taxonomy): domain Eukaryota; kingdom Metazoa; phylum Arthropoda; class Insecta; order Hymenoptera; family Agaonidae; genus Ceratosolen; species Ceratosolen solmsi. The sequence goes on from NW_011948423.1 coordinate 2,858,160, forward strand.
TTATTAAATCAAAGAAATTTTCAAAAATGTGCGCCTGTACTTTTATCTCAACGATATTATGATAGAACATCTTAAAATGAGTATTACAAATTTACTGCAACCCGGTATACATCAGTGTATTTCATACAGAGTAAAGTGTAGTGTTGAATTTACGAAGTAATTTTTAAAAAGGAAAGTAATACCATGCGATAAAGAAATTCTTAATATTAAAGCGAAAATAAGCAAGAAATATGTGAATATTTATGGTAATAATAGTAAATCTTGGGAATATAACTTACAATAAAATGTTGGATAATTTGTCCTTTGAGCTGAAAATAACAGGTATGGAATGACTTGAATGCTCCAAGACTTTCAAAAGTCTCACTTTCTAACATGAAAAGAATAACAAATTAATTCATTATGGCTTATGGCTTACAATTTATTTATGTCATTGATGATCTAGGCACCTATTCACCGAGCAATTCGCTAATTTTTCAATTAATATTCAATGAAAAACCGTCTCTTTCCCGAAGAAACGAAAATACTAATGAATTCATATGGTTTTACGCGAATTTTACAAATTACACGTACTACCTTTTACCACATGAAACGATAGCGACATTTTCATAAATATGCTCTGTCGTTACAATAAGATGGTAAATAAATGATTCGAGTGCATCGAGTCGGAAAGACCGTCCCAAGGTAGACTCGTAGCAAATTACGGGAGGCCCGTAAGGAGTGAAAAGTTGAGGAGAAGGAACGATAAGACAATGATCAGGCGATCAATCAGCGCTAACCGGCGCTAATCAGCGTCAATCGCTCAAGCCTACCACGACCGCAGTTCGCGGGTGTTTGCGTCTTGCCGCGAAAATTGACGATAAGCTCGGCTATCAGTCCCGGTCCATCGAGCCAAAGCAACGAGGGTCGAGTCCCCGCTGAGTTGAGAAAAACAGGTGCCGTCGCCTCCTGAGGCCATTCCCGGATGGACGTAAAATCCGATCGAGGCCGATCGAACAGGTGTCGAAGCCTCGGAGGAGTCAAGAGTCGTCTCCTCCCAAGCTCCCCGACCCTCGAAGGAACGAACGCGGGGGCGCAGAGTTCACCGCGCAGACGTGCGCGTCGGCGGTGGTGAGCGACGGCTATGTGGTGGGGGAATGGCTTCGCTCGTCGGCGTTGGCGTCGGAAGGGGGAGTATTCCCACCTCGGTGGCGGAAAATGTCGATGCTCCGGCGGTGGCCGGTTTCGGGGGTTGACTCGCGCCGTGGGGGCGATGAGCGCACTTCCCTTCGCCCTGGGACTGAACCGCCTCTGCTGGCTGATCCTGTCCGGCTGTTTGATTGTCGGGCCTCTCCGGGCGGTAGGTCCCAGCGATCGGCCTAGTCGCGCGCTTTCCGGGGACGATGAGCGGCCTGCCTCCCAGCGCACGGGCCTCGAGCTCGACGCTTACGACGAGCTGGCCGACGAGGACCTCGCGGACGATTACGCCGAGCTCAACGTCACCGCAGGTACGATTATCCTATCCCGCGGTCTTGTGCTCCTGCCTCCGGGCCCGTAAGCCGTAAGCCGGCTCGTTCATGCCCGTGCGACGTCGCGAGCATTGTTGGCCCTCCTCTCCGGGTCTCGGATTCGCACGCGAACTCCTCGTTCGATCCAGTTATCCGCGTCCACGGCTCCGCGCGACTTCAGGGTCGTAGTGTGGTCGAAACGTCGAAGGCCGCGAAAGCTACGTAGCACTCGCGATACGGAGGCTACTTCCTTCCTCGCGATCTTTCGCACTTCCCGGGCAAACGTCCTTTCGAGCGACCTCCAAGCTCAATTTTCATTAATAATTGCCAGTGGATTTCTGCAGCGGTCAAACGCTCCTTTGGGCGGAATTAGGCCGGGCGAGGGGGAGGGTAATGAGAGGGAATGACTTTCTTCCCGCGCGCAACGCTCGTTTATGTCACCGTGGCGTCATATTTATCATCTTAGCGTAACCGAGAGAGACAGAGAGAGAGAGAGAGAGAGAGAGAGAGAGAGAGAGAGAGAGAGAGAGAGAGGCAGCGGGCCAATCGATAAAGGGAACTTGGTCATAGAATCTTAGCTTATTTTTACATAATAATTCATTATTACATCCAGCATAGTTAGACGCGCTGTGTCTCCGGCTTGTTTCGCTACATCATTGTCGGATGGCATCGTAAGGCAATGACCTGGCTGTACGTCAACAGTCAAGAAGCACTTTAAAAAAAGACTTTTATTCTTATTCCCAGTTTTCGTGTACGACTGTTTGCCGCTCTCTGCCCCACCTCCCTCCGCTGGCGCTCATTGCCTCACCATCTATCTATTTATCCGGCCATCTCCATCCCGCTTTCTCGCGTTCCGTTCTCTCTCGGATGAGCCCCCTTTTTCTAGCTCGAATGCAATTCCATATCGATTCGCTCATACGCTCGTCGAGTTGATAATTCCTTTCTCTCAACTATCCATTTAACGTAACTCACCCCATCGGCCCATCAACTGCATTGAAGCCAATGGAGTCCGCAAAGTCCCCGTAATATTAAGACATTCATGGTGACGACAATTGAATAAGGTGAATTTAATCCATGTGAAAGTCCATAATTCGTAATCGGCGAGTAGTTTGAAAGCGATGCATTGCGTGCACGTGCACTTTTCTCCGTTGTATTAGAAAATATCGGCGCAGTCCCGTAAGCACGGCAATACGTCAAATCGCGTCATCGACGAGACTCGCATTTTTACACCCGCCGTTCGTCTCCGCTCCTCCCATTATTCCCATCCTCCCTCCCTTCATCATCCGCCATGGCCCCGTACGCTCATATGGAGCCGAAGTGTTCACGTGGAAAGTGCAACGGGTCGACGAATGTAGAAGCGCGCACTGGCATACGAGCACGTGTGTTGTTGGGTTGTTGACGATGGCCATTGGTTAGAGAAGGCGTGAGACTCCTCTGGCGAGCAGCAGCCCCGGAGTATTGATTTTAATGAATGTACTCGTGTGAGGTGCGTGCGTGCGTACGTGCGTGCGTGAATGCGTGCGTGAGTGATTGGATGGGGGATGCCGCGAGACCGTGAACCAAACGCGTTAGCGCATTCGTAAAGTTTCGTCTTCCTTAAGACACATCCCCGACAGGGGAGTCTCGGATCTTTCCAAGAGTATTTACCAAGACAGAAGACGAGCAGGAGAAGGGTGAATGAACGAGGAGCTCGCGTAGCTGAGACTAGATGAATGAGGGGGATAACGGCACTTTCCACTAGCGAGTAACGTTGAACTACTGCTGTCCTCTCCTTAAGCCGGAAGCTCTCGCAAACACAGGGTGCGACCTTACGAATCGATATTACACGAGGGTACGAGGGTTTTCGTTTTCAAGAGGAAGCACTTGGCTCACCGTGTATCTCTCAGAGTGATAATGCTAATTAGCTTGTCGTCGTCGATAAAAACATAGCTTTCTCCATTTGAAAGAGCGATTCTCCATGGTATGGAAAATATGGACAATGGTGGATGTAGGGCACGTAGTAGCGTTTCCTCTACGAGGCCTTTTATCATTCCTCGAACGTTTTAAGTTTTCAAACGAGGGCATTGCATCGTGTATTGCACGTGTCAATTTTAGCAACTTTCATGTGAATGATGTCAATGATGTACTTGGTTAGAGTGTTATGTAATGGAAGGGAACTTTCGTATAATGGCAGTATTATTTTGCATTTAACGTCATACGAAAGGGGATTTTCGAACCAACTGATAAGCATGTCGATTATAAAAAGTCCGTGTAAGCTGCTTTTTTTATATAAGGCGATAATAATGTTATTTATCAAATCATTATCACTGGTATTTATAATTGTCATGAGGGAAAATGGATGTAACAAAGCTGGTAGAATATGTTGACAGCTGACATGTAATTGAAATATTATCAATTGTCTATAATTGATGGAATTTCGGTTCATCCTCGCGATCCTGTCACCGCAACATTTTTCATAAATTCATACAATGAATTATCGATTCAATACATGCATTATGTAATGATATATGCAATCAATTATTTGTGCATCAGAAAATAATTTATTTGAAAAGGCAAACATAAATGATTGAGGAGAGGAGAGGGAGAGGAACTCGTCGCTAAGATGAACATCATTTTGTCGTAATTTAATAAGAGCTTTCACAGGTCTCTCACCTTCTACAGGTGACATATTGAATATTATATTTTTTAAATGTCCTATCTTAAAACTTATTTTTTCAGCAGAAATGCTTCTTCGCTTTCAGAATTTCAAATAATCAAGCTAAAAGCTTTTCTAAATGCATGCATACAGTTTGTATAAAGTTTCCTGTGTATATCGTTTCAAATCTTCACCATTATTTAATAAAACAAATAGTTTATTGTTATTACGTACTAACGGCGTAAAATAGCCAAATTAATCAAGCGCAATTTGTTTTTATTTTTTCTACTTGAAATTAAATAAAACTAGTTGAAAATTTTACACATTACATTGATACACAAGAGGATACGTAACAATCTAGTATATTTCATTATGAAATAAATTACTTCAATTTGCCAAAACAAGCTTATTAATTATGTCATTATACCTTACACGATTCATACATTTTGTTTATATATTTATATGTTCATATTTAATAAAAAATATATATAATCTATCGACGTATTAAACACTATTAATTAGTATGATATTTAATATATATATATATATATATATATATATTCGGACATTCTATGTATTAATTTATAACTTCTAATGCTCGTACAAAAGCATAATAATGTATAGTAAAAAAATCGCATGATTTAATAAATAATTAAAGTTGCGAATTGAAAATTGTGAAAGTTATTGATTAACTAGTTTGACACAATAACGACCGACATTTGTAAAAGATACTTAACGTTTCATCTAGCAATCAGCTCGTAAATTGTGAAAAAAATGCAGTAAAAAAAAAAATTAACAAATATATTACTAAACTAAATAAAGAAACTGATACAATTTTAAAATAAATTAAAATGTATTAATAATAAGTTATATATAAATAATCGTACTTGATATTATATCACATTTTCCTTTAATTCTAAATTATTAATTATACCAATAAGAGTAAAGGAATAAGAATGAAAGCTCATATTCGTATTAAAACTAATTAGCCTTTTTCATACTATTTTCCTTTTATTTTATCGATATAAAGAAAAAATTGCCAACATTAAAAGAATTTTGCCAATTATAATAATTGTAATATTCTGTTTTATATACAGATAATTGGTTTGTTTAATTTTCCAACCGAACAGCATATCAATTTGCAACTAATTTAATCGATTATTTAAAAATCTATCTGTCCATTTCTTATATTGAAGCTATATGCACAAAATTATTATGTAAAGTATAAATGATAGATATTGCAGCATTTTAATAAAAAAAAATATATATATTATATAATCTTCGATGATGTACAAGTGTTTGGAAAGCATTTTGAAAAAATAATATTGTAATCAATACGTAAGAATAAAATAAAAGAACGCTTGAAAAATTTAGCTTATTATAATATTATACGATTAGCCAAGGTTTAAGTATTATAAAAATTTCACGTGGCTAAAGAGCATTAACATTTATGATAAAGGGCTCAACTTTTTATGAACTAATCTTTCGAGATTTTATTTTCAGAAATAAATCTTGTGTGATTTTGGAAAAGAAATTTTAATTCCCAACGTAAATAAACATCTTTTCGATAAAATAAATATATTATATTTTTATTTGCAATACATTAACTATAATTCTACATTTCGTTTCAAAAATAAATAAATAAATAATAATCTTAAAAATATTATTTTTCAACGCGTCTGATTTACCATGGAAGGCCAATGAACGCATTTAAAAAATTTCGGCATACAATGTTTAGGTACTATAAATAATTTGTACTCAGCACAAGTGAATATTGCGAATGAATTGGCGGATTGTCCACTTGACATTATATTTATAATAAGTCGGACGTGAAACATTGGCAATCGAGCAATAAATCTTAAAACAAGATCACAAATCGATCGAAGACTCTTTCACTATATTTTCAGAGAAGTCAAAATACTTGGGCTCCCCATGCGATCTCACGTGCAATCCTACGTTACAACACGTATTCTGCGATCCCGAGACAAAGTTCTGCGGCTGCGAAAAGCCATATCCTGTTCAACTTGGGCCCACCAAAGGATGTGCCAAACGTACGTGCTAAGCGTAGAATTATGCCTATTCTTTCAATCCTTTAACTTTCCTTTAACCCCTTATACTCCTCCCCTCTTCTCCACGCCGTCACCCCCCTCCCTCCATCACACTCCTCTTCAACATACAGTTTGCATCCATCTCCCCGTCCCCGTGCTGCCCTTGAAACATATACGGCTCAAAACTTGTTTTAATAATTTGCAGCGAAGAAGCTGGGCGAGCAGTGCTTGTACCGAGCGACCTGCGTTTACACGGATCAGCACTCGACGTGTACGCAAGTGCAGCACAACGCCGTCTGCGAGTGCGAAGCCGGCTACCATCGTGTGGCACTGTCCAGGCCAAATAAGAAGCTCTTTTGCGCCGCAGGTACGAACTCGCGGTCGCTACGCGTGCGTTAAAAAATGTGGAGAGCTTTCACAGAGAACGTCTCCTCGCCCCGGCCCGCCCCTCGAGCGCAAGAAACGGACAATTAGACCAAAAGGAATTAACGAGCGATACACGCTTTTGGTAATTAAGCGAGAGCTTTTCCACGCGCCTTATTGAAAGCCTCGCTTAACCGTATGTTGGGCACACCGCAATTAAATTTCACAAGCCTTTGTGAAGATTGTGTGCCATATTATGAATACATTTCAACTGCAGGCATACGACATTATTATTGCGAACTTTAAATTCAAGAGGGGGATTTTTATAATTAATAAATTGTCGCGGTTAATAATTGGCAAGTTCATTGAAAATAAAGGATAAAGAAAAACGTCTATGGATGTTACGATTATCGCCAACGACTATTTGCCACTAAATTTACAATGTCAATTTTCAAACTTTAATAATCGCTTGATAATTAAAATTCAAATTTTAATACTCCTACATGTTCGTTTGAATTTTTTTTTTCTTTTTCGTTTTTAAACATTCGTACAATAGTAGCTTTTCATGATATTCCTATTTCGCTCGGAATACCGATTTTCAGCCATTTAATTTTCACAGTATAATTAAATAAGAATTTATTTCCTCTCCGGGTGGATACTTTTTTATTTACGTGCGTTAATTAAAATCTTGAGCTTTTAAAAATAGTTTAATATGCTTATGCAAATATATATATATATATATATATATATATATATATATTTGATATATAGGAGAATATACGAGAAACAAAGACAGACTTGGAAAAAACCTTTTGGACCAAAATTTGTCACTTGGTGTGTTTTGCACAAATTTCTAAATAACGGAATATATATAATATACGTATGCCACACGTGCGCGCGCCTGTGTGTGTGAGATAATGGAGTTGGCGAAGCCTCGTGTATACAATGCGAGAGGAATCTTTTCGTGTAGCGAATCAAGCTGATATTGCCAATGAACGATTGTTGCATCGACCTCCATCCAAAGCAACTCTTGCATAAAAAAATGTACGTACAATTGATACATCAGCGTACGGTCGAGTACAATTGCATGCTGCCATTGACAAGTTTACGCGTTTACGCTACCGTCGAGGTACCTGCCACGACTCGTCTATTGTTCGCTCTATGCCGCGGCTGATGAAAAATGACCGATTCTACTGACGAGATAATCCCGCGTCCACCAATCTTCAGCGAGCACGACGTTTCTTTTATTCGACCTCGTCCCTTATATCCGCATTAGTAGACATTTTATATTAATTGTTGTTATATTGGCTGTTTAATATTAAATGAAAATCGCGTTTATTAAGTCGATCGGAATATCGCGCTGGCTTCTCGCTCTTGTGCTTTACTACTCTGCATTCATCTAGGCGTGAGCACTGGACCTAAAAATGAAAAAGCATAAATTTCATTGACAAATAGATGTTTTAAAAGGCAACTTCTAATGAAAAATTCTTTTTATGTAATTAGCGATTGTTTGGTAATAATTCCCAAGTACAAAGCGTTAAGGCGTTATACGAAATTGGATGATTAAAAAAAAAAAAAACAAAACAAAAAAAACAAAAATCAACACCCCCCAGCATTATTAAGAAAATAACAAATTTATAATGTATTTAAGGTATCCATGAGATTTTACAATAGAATTGTATAATTTATCCAAAAAATCAATAAATACTATAAACAAGTCCATCAGTATGTAAATCTCAATCGTGCACCAATGATGCATAATATAAATTCTTTAAAAAGAAAAAGAAAAGAAAATAAAACAAAACAACAAGAAATTCAATTAATCATTATACGTATAATTATGCTAATGTTAAATTACAAAAGCAAGTACGAAACTCAATTTATAGGTACATTAAGAAAGTAAGGTAGTAGTAGTAATCTATGAATGCAAAAAACATGACAAGTGCGAACAGCATTTCCCGCGAGACTTTTTAGTATCGTAAAGTTCATTTACGATAGGGGAATGTTTAATTCTTAAGATGTCCACTTGGAAGTGCGATTGGTGTAAATTTTCAAAATATCATAGGCTCGCAATCCACGAAGTATCAATTGTACATTCGATCAAATCGAGGCAACAATAATTGACACATACACGAAATAATATATAGTCGAGTACCACGTGACATTATAGCTCAACGCTCTCTTGTAGTATCGTTGTATCGTTAAACGAGGGCTGAAAATTGCTTATAATGCCACTTTATAGTATTGTGTTATCCTCCCATTGTCCTTAAAACTAATCGCATAAACACGTAAGGACGCCAGTGCCAGGGCGACTCTAATAGCCAAGTTCGGTTTTAGATTTGGTGCTGATAGCAACCGACCTGCCGACTCTGCTCGGCGTCGCCTCGGGCATAGCTGTGCTCACGGGCTTGATCTGCTTCGTCCTGAAGCTCTTCAGCAGGGCGCGATACACGAGGCCAAGACACTACGCCAATGCCGGCCAGGCCCCCCCTCCCATGCTCTTCTCCAGCGACACAGGTAATAATACCGTTGATAATGTGTATGATTTGGGTCGTGAAGTAGTGCGTTTATCCGCGGAGGCTTTTGTTATTTCGGTCGATGTATCCTGGCACCAATGAGATTTAAGGAACGCGCGACTTATCGCTCGTCGTCACTTTGTCGACTGCTATCCTTAAGATTATCTTAATTTTGGCTTTTAAAGGCCAATTGATTTATCGCTCGCTCGTGAAATTTACGGGGGTAGTTTGAATGAAAAGAAGGAAGAAAGGATGAACGGATTTTTTTTAATTGCACAATTGCGGTTGAATACTGCGTGATTGTAGCGATTCTGAATTATTTATGAGCTCGCCTGGTTTTTTTTTTTTTTTTTGTATCGATTCACATAAGTACGACTGTTTTCTGATGCGCGTTATCGGATCTTCTTTCGTCAACGTTAACAGAAATTTTTTGCACGTCGCGGCACATGTACGGGCAATTTTAACTTTTTAATTAAGATTTCGTTCAAGCTGACGATTAAATAAGTTGATTAGATGATAAAATATAAATGATTAAATATAAAGTTCAATGCTGGGGGAAATTGTATTCTCCCTATAAATAAACATTCGGCATTGTATTAGCAACTTATATTTAGTAACCTTCGTTATGTAAACTTTGTGATTAAAAAATTAACAATCGATAGTATATGAGAATATTACGACGATTCATTTTATTTATAATTATTAACACTAATTACTTATAGCTTTAATGAAATTTTAAGATAATATTCAGTAAATCTAGCATTGAGAAACTAATTCTATCGTAATAATTGAATTAAATAAAAATGAATGTTAAAAGTTTTAATCGCAAGAAAATAAGGAAAATTTCAATTCATAATTTCCATTGAATTTGCACGTTTAAATTAAATTGAAACATTCTTCATTCAATTACTTTTTATCACCAGTGGGCATAATATTTTTCAAATACAACTTAATCACTTGATTATTGTGATAAACAAATTGAAGATATTTTTAACACAGGAGAATTTTGAAATGTTCGTTCGTTGCGTTCGTTCGTTAAATAATATGATTCGGTAGAAAAGTACTTAATTCCTTTGAAAGTAATACTATTGTTTTAAATTATTCAGCAATAAATATTTAGATGCTAGAGTACTTGATATTAGGAAATAAACAGTTTCAATTGCTCATCTTAATATAATGAAATTTGACTCTCTCTCTCTCTCTCTCTCTCTGTGTGTGCGCGCGCGCGCGCGCGTGCGTGCGTGTGTGTGTGTGTGTGTCAAAACATGGGAATAATGATTAAGATTTTGGAAATTAATCCTGAAAGGCATCAAAAAATTTAAATTGCAAAGTCTTGGAAAAGTGCATTGTCACTAGGGTGGAAGAATTACAAGTAAGAAATTATGCTTAGCGACATTTATTTCCCTAAACAAGGACAAAAGAAAAACTTTTTTTAGGCGATAAAGTGTTGTAAGAATATTAACATGAGAATAAGCTTTAAGAATTTACAATACGATATAAATAAATTACAATGCGTCAAATTAATTATATCAGTCAAATATGTACGTTGAATTTCACAAATATAGGAGTCAGTAAAAGAAAAATTATTGAAAATCGTCGAGCAATGTTCTTCAACGGTTCGCGAGAAAACATTTGCAACAAAATAAACAGTTTGAGCAATCAATCGGAGAACTCGGAAACATTAATTACGCCTACCTGATGCATTGACCACGGAATTTCAAATTAAATTTCAAATTAAAATATACGGCCGTACTTTAATTATTTAAATAGATTATCAGTTGGCCACTTATTAAAACGGTGATCTCCCGGAAAAAGTGATTCCCACGACAAATTAGTCCCTCGCATTTCATACGCGCAACAGTCATTGCAATACGACGCAAGTCCAACGTAATGGAATTGCGCACTCGATAAAATGACCCAGCGACCATAACCGTCCACCAGACGCATTAGCCTAAATCTCCGTGTCATGGACAATAGCGGTCGAGCGGCATACGTAACCGCCTCGTTCAAGCGCAAACCCAAAAAGCGAGAAAATTGAGGTCGCGCGTGTCGAGGTCTCCACCTCGCCAAGCCAGATCCACCGCATTCCCGACAACGCCGAGCCGGGGCCGACCCCAGCCCCAGCTGTCCGAAAGCTCCGCAAGGCCCGCGTAGTCCATCAGGTGACTTGGTTCGTAATTGCTTAGGTATTCCTTTGGCGCTCCATGGGGGACGTCCGTCCTCGCGCTCCTCCCAGCGCAGCAGCGGCGGGACCCTAAGCTGCGCGCTGGCGCGCAAGCAGAGCGACGCCCTGGGCGCGTCCACCCGGGGGCCCCTGGTGCCGGCCTCGCGCGCAGGTGCGGCACGCGCCGCGGCCATCTTGCTGATCTCGTGCCATCGGGAGGCCCAGCCAACACCGGGCAACGGCGGCAAGCACCGGCGGGCCCTCAGCGACGTCGCTGAGGGATCATCCGACGGCCTCGGTACACCCGACAATCACGACCTTAAGCTGTACATGCCTTATCTCTATCTTTATCTATCTATCTCATACATACAAGCGCGATCCCTCTCTCTCTCTCTCTCTCTCTCTCTCTCTCTCTCTCTCTCGCTATGTATCTATCTATCTATCTACCCCTATACCTCTATCACACTCAATCTACCGCACTCTTTCTCGATACCTTCATCTCCCAAAAACCCCCACGTCGATGTCACAGTCTCGTCTTGTGGATGCATCCGCCCTCCGCCCCTTCTATATGGGTATCCATACACACATTCTTCATTCATGTATTCAAGATTTTACTCTGCATTGATTTCTTGTTTTCAACCCGTCTCTTTCTTTCTTATATCAAGGCGTCACGCATACATATCCCGGGAAGGAAATGGAGTTATGTGGACTGAAAAAAATTAATGGACTACTTTCGAATAAATGTTTATGTCGATTGTGCTCTTAAAATACGTACTTTGTAATACGCAATGTTCAATAACGTATCCTTACCTGTTCCCCATGGAATATGTATTTACGAGTATTTGTGTCGGATAGACATTTATTGAAGATACGATCAATTTATTTTTTCAGTTTGTAATTGCAATGTGAAATGAGAGATCGAAATGATGTTGATTAAGTAATTTTATAGACCAATGCCAATGAAATATTTGTTCGTCCGAAGATATTAAAACTCTCTTCTCGATTATTCGTGTACATCCCGATAAAAATGCCATATAACTAATTATTCACAAATTATTTAATAAATTCCAAAACTTATTCTAACTTTTTAACTACGATTAACGACTTCTAAAATTACGATGACTTTATTTTTGTTTAGTTTATAACATCACTTAATGATCAATTACATTTGCCTCCTCGTTCATGTTCATTCATTATTATTTTCTACTATCGTGTGAAAGTATTGTCAAGTTTTGTTTATTAAGAAAGAATAAAACTCTGCGAGATCTCTTCTTTGAATTTATATAACCGCATTTTAAAAAGTTCGGGCACATTAATGGATTTTCCGTAGCCTGAAGTCCACACTTTTGTACTGTTTTTATATTATTAAATGCACTACAACATCGTCAATGTGAATTATATATTTATTTATCGTGTATAATTACATACACCTGACTGTAATTCTTAATCCCGGGATATTGATTAAATAAAAATAAAAATTATTATAAAGCTCGAGAGTCATTGTTTATCAAGAAACAATATGTTTGATATATAAAAGTCTGTAGAATTAATGTGAAGTCACCAAGATGTTTTGATTGACACATTGATTGACAATAAAATTTTAATACAAATTGTTAAAAGGCTGCTATTACGAGACAGCAAGATGGCAGCGGTATACTATTGTACTATTTTAGTTTAACTACACAAACACACGTATTGTGAATTCACCGATTTTGTGGTAAGATACAACCACGCGTGTTAATTATATTATAAACAATTTAATCACATTATGTACTTTACAATAACACTAGCAAACTCGCTGCACTCACATTCAAAAATTATTAAATGAAATGCATGCGATTTATATTTTTACTGCTTTACTGTATTGCCATTATTACAATCATTTATGGAAAATGAATAATGAGAAAGTAAATAGCTATTTTTACTATGCAGTAATAAGTGCCCATTGAACTTAGAATAGTTGGTTTGATATTAATTTATTTAAAAGTATAATCATATTTTGCTGAGTCACCTTTTTCTTAAATGTTCAAGATAAAGGATCTGATGTTCGAATAATTGAAATCCATAGGCAAGAAAGCATTCGCTACTTTCTTGAATCATATACGTGACTTTGTCTACCAATATTCAACAAAAAATTAGATTTGCAAAGAAGTCTGTGATCCATCAATGCAATTTTGCATATATCATCACAATTTTATAATCTTGCCATTGTACTATAATAACATATAATTAGAAGTATCAATTATCAAATAGTGTTTTAAAAGGAATAACTCTTTTTCAATAACGAATAATCAATTATTATTATAATAATACTATGAATAATTTTTGTTTTCATCGCTTTGGTTTAGTTACGTTCAAAAACAAAATTGTACTGAATTCCTTATTAGGTAACTTTCAATTTCTACATTTTATTCCCAAAAAAATCGATCGATTAAACAAATCATTTAAAGTTTTAACATGAATACTTTTATGGAATGTATTAGAATAATTACTTTAACTACTCAAATAGAGGATTTGTTCAAACATTAGATCATTAATCTTAACAATCGCATGATATTAATATATTTTTTGGAATGTTTACATCATAGAATATTATACGCCTAGCTTTCTTGTATTTTAATGCTATTATTGGCATAAGCAAATAATAGTAATAATAATAATAATAATAATAATATATTTAATAATAAATAGAAATATTTATAAAAGTAAAATTCAATCATAAGTTTTCGATCGTAGAAAAAGTTTTAATTCGTATATTATATACTTGAAATATGTATTTCGCGCAACTATAAATACAAAATGTAAGGGAGATATTGTAAAACATGTTTAACAATATGAGATTTTAAACCACGTAAAATTGACTATTTTATTGATCGATAAAATGAAGTTTAATTAATCTATAACTCTAGCAAAATGAGCACTAATTTTGCATAAAAATTAATTTTACTTATCAAAATGTTTAAAACAGAGCAGAATTTCATTCGCTATTTATATAAATATTCTTAGTTTTATAGTGTTTTTTTTGTTTTTGTTTTTTTTTGTTTTTGTTTCTTTATAGAACGAAAGGTTTTCTCAAGCTATGTGCCTTACAAGTTTCATACTTAGGCCTCGAAAATGCGTCGAACTCAATTAATGGTTTAAAAATCTTTACCTTTTAAGTCTCTTTGACAAATGAATTATTTGATTATTTGCTTAAAAAATGATTAAAATTATTTAAATAAAAAAATTAAAAAACAATTTTCTTTCTAGATAAAAAATAAAATATTTCATTACCGACGGCTTAAATATTTTTATATACACTGACAAATCATCTAATAACCAGTTTTGAAAATTTATTAAAAATTCGGATTAAAATCACCAGCCTCTATTACATAGAAAAATACATTAAGTTAAACTTATTTTATACGACTCTCTGAGATTCAATCGGTGCTTCGTCTCACCAAATATGCTTAAATTACACCAGAAGCGGCGAACATGAAAAGTGAAAAGTATTGTAAAACAAAAATAAAGACAATACCAGGAGGCTAGCGCTAAATGAAATAGAACAATTAAATTAAATAACATTAGTAAAATAAAGTACAGGCGAGCATGTGGTTGGGAACATAAATACCGAGCTTACTATCTCATTAAATTCGACAGGATCGCGTCGACCGAGTTTGGCCTCGATCCATAGCTCGACCTCCTCGGCCAAAAGCTACAGCGCACGTCGCCTCGAACGCGAGAGAAACGAAAAGGAGCAGCGCCACGCTCTCGTTGAGCTCAAGCTCAAGCATCGGGAGCAACAACAGCAACAGCACCACCACCAGCAGCAGCACCAACAGCAGCAGCAGCAGCAGCAGCAGCAATATCAACAACAAGAACAGCAACAATCGGTCGCGCCAATCCCCAGTCCCAGGACGCCTCACTCCACCGACGAGCTCCTGCCCTCCGTGGAGGAAGCTACCGAAATCTTCTATAACGAGGTGACTCACCCATCGTCGCTAAAATTATGTTTTTTCATCTCGAAACTCCTTTGGGAGCCGAAGCTTTTTTTTATCCAAAAATCTCTAGCCCCATCAATTAATATATCCTAAGATGATAAAACGAAACTTCACTTTTTTCCTTCACCCACTCGGGCCCTTTAACTATCAAATTAAATTAATTTTCAAGTATTCGGCACACGCCGTTAAAATAAGATAATTAATATAAAAAGTCGGGTCAATTTATTATTACTTGCTAAATCTGTACTTTTAACGTTATGGTTTCATTCGTTTAGGTGGTATCCCGGTTTTTCTTGACATCTATTAAATTTTTGACACCCGGCGACACAGTTTTACATACCTACTGTCTCAATTACGTCACGATGGCATGACATTTATTTTTATGAAATAAAGATCGTATTAATATTGTCATAAATAAGACTATTTTAAATAGAATTCGATAAGTTTTTCAGCGAACAACGACAAATTCTCTTTCATACGACACACATTAGAATATTGTTGATACAATTTGTACGTCTAAAAATTTACTTGCAAATCCTCGGATTTATCGAGGTCCGTAATAAAAGTAAATTCATATTAGGGCTGAGTATGATAAAATATTATGATACAATGAATGACATTGTGCTTTAGTGGAGTTTTTAGACTCACTCTAAATGATTGAATTTTGAAGCTTTAAAAAGTGTTGATTTAAAGTCGAAGTAATGAAATAGAAAGAATTTTTTCGTCTCTTATTTCACTTGCGACATGAAACTGTCAATTGTGATGCGTGTAGTAGAAACTTTGTAAGATTACATCTCGAAACATAATATCCGGTATAGAAATGATTTAGTCAATACATAGCTACGCAACTACACGGCTGGCAAAGATTTTGTAGCCGACGTAACTTGAAAATGACTTAAGTGCTTTAATATATCCACTTTTATTCCTTAATCTGTGCTCTTGACAGATGAATGAAATTTATCGTGTTCCAGAATATGTGGCTGAAGCATTGTGCAAACATTGAAAAAGACAAGAGGAACAGAGAAATACAATAGCATCTCGGCTATTTTTACAATATCAAAAGTATTTGTCAAACGATAAAAGTTATTAAGTAAAATCTCCGTGTTGATTTTAAAAAATATGAATATTTATTTGAAAATAAAAATAAGACGTAATAAAATTTTATATATATATATATAAGATTATACGATTATAATATATAATACGATAATAGATTGGAAATTAAAGATAAATGGTTGCTTTATATCCCAGAAATTTTATAAACAAACATCGTAGACACTGAGATTTCATTTTACTCTACGCCTCTCTCTCTCTCTCTCTCTCTATATATATATATATATATATATATATATATATATATATTTATATATATATATATATATTTTTTTTCACGATATTTTGAATATTTTTTAATGCTCGTAAAACTTTTTAAAACCATAAATATATACGGATGATCTTGAACGTCAGTTTTGTATTCATTGGATATTTTTCGCAGTTCGTTATAAATTACACTGATTTTGTAAGAAAATAGTTGTATCTAAAAACAAAATAACGAATTGCTTTGAAAATAAATAATTACGCTGTTGATGAAAATACGAGAAACAGCAGAGTTTGCATAACATATTTACAGGCTATATAAATAAACATAAACTTTTTTAAATATTAAAAGTGTTATTGTATTTTATGAAATACATTCGTGATGATTTATATAATAATCTTCGCTGCATTAAAAAATAAAAAAAATAAAAAAAAAATTTAAATCAATTTATCTGTTTTTACGTTATAATTTCGACGAGATAAATTTGTAATTCCAAATTACTATGACCTAGAGAATGAGTTAAGCTTACGAGCTTATTTATAGAAAACTGCAATTTCATCGTTATGCATAGACATTTTGAAATTAACATTATATCCTTAAAGCGATAGTTATTTATGAAAATATTGCAGTAAGGAGCTGTCATACCCTATAATTTACATCGCCCCGCGTCTAAGCGACTTTATTTAAAACATTTTCATACGTCTCATTTACTCATTTACATAACGGCAGGTTAATGCAATTATTTTCACGCTTATCGCACACATTTCAACCCTCGCCAATTTTACGACACATACTTCACACACTTTATCACGAATATCTAACAAATGTTCATCCATTTCCATTTCAGCAAATACCGACGACATCGGGTGCCATGAGCAATGCAGCCGATGACAACAAAACCAGAAGCACGACAACGACCAATAACGAACCGTCGAGTCCGCTCTTCGAAAATGACGCGAAACCTTGTACATCCTCCGATATGTATCGCTTATAACCCACGCATACATAACGCATCATCTGCCACAAATGCACACTGTGTGCGTGCATTCGCGTGCACATGTACATACAAATGCATCTATATACGTGCATACATATATTCTCGCTCAATTCATCGGATAATAAAGGGATTGGCGTTTTACCAATTGTTGCTAGAAATCTGGTATTTTTCTCATAAAAAGGGTAGCTACATCGTGGCTATCGCGATAATTCAGGCGATTGTTCAAATATTGCATTTATACGTCTGTATAGAGGAGGGAGAGAAGAAACGTTTGACGTTTAAGTATTTACGTTAGGATCTTTTGTATCGAAGTTCAATTAAAATTCACTCTATATAATGTCATAATGTATATCATATGCGGAATTGGCTTTAAAGTCAAGTCGTCACGTGTCTTTGTGACATGCGACAGCCTAATTTCATAACATAATATAATCAAATATACTAGTCCTCGGATTTTTATACGTCAATACTTATTATTAATCTTTGGTTTAAAAATAATTTCTATAAAAATAGTCTTTTTTCTTTTATTAATTTGATTTGAGTGGTTTCGAATACCTCGACCGTACAATTAAGCTTGCTTCTTGTCCATGATGATCAATAATATATTCGTTTCTGCTATTTTATCGTTGGTAATTTAGTGAATCGATTTTACGGAGCATTTTTAACGACAAAATATATACGTACACATAAGTATCTAATGAGACTGCAAGTGCGAATTAATTTTTTTATTAACGAAATACCGATCGTAAATGGGAAAAGAAATTGATTTAGATTTATTTTCGTGAGTGACAAACACATCTAAAAATATCTACTCCTGAACAAATACCGTAGCAAAACAGTCGTTGCTAACAAGTGTGCCTAAGAAAAAGAAACAAAACAATATACTTTAGATTTGTATTTAAGAAAGTGTTAGAATGAAAGAAGATATGAATTTATCTTTCTAGATACAAACTTAATTTATTACTGATTATTTGTATAAATTCAAATTAGCCGGACAAGTAATTAAAATCTATTTGTTATACATATTTTATTGGTATTAAGTTTATATACGCTTTATGTGGATGATTAAATGTTTACATATCGATTAAGTAGGAAAAACAGTTTCGCACTTGCAATTCTAAAATGATAAGAGACGTGCATTTGTTAATGTAATAAAAATAATAAATGGAAACCGAATTACCCATAATATACCGATAGACGATATCTTTCAAATAAAGCAAGCGTATGCTGCCTTTTTCAAAGGATAAAATCTCTGTAGCATTTGTTTGCTTTAAATTATTGTAAAATATATGAGATAAAAAAGCCATTAAGCGATTGGATTTTGAGCTGACATGACGATGTAATAAGACATCGGTTAATTCTAGAAAATTACGTTATTCAGCTTATTATTATTATTATTATATACACAATGATATGGGAAGAAAATTCTATTGAAAATAATTGGTAAAAAAAAAAAAATTGTTAATAGCGGTCATTCAATTGTCTGAATGCAAACTTGTCGAATTGAAGTTCTGTAAGATTTAAGATATAAAATTAATATGATAAAGATCGATTGAACTACAAGATGGAAGATTGATGTGCATAATGTTTATAAAAAAAAAAAATAATAAATAAATCAATGTAAACAGCGTTATCGTTTAGCCAGTTTTGAATGTTTACTGTACGATAAATTGTAATATAAGCGTTGAGCCAATAAAGCTCATTTTCCTACGTGATCGGTAATTACGCAGTTTTAACCTTTTTATTATGTTATAATGAAATTTTTCATAGTGGGAAATGATATTTAGATAGACATGACTATGTCGACTATATGACGTGAGAAAAAAAACCACAAAAAATACATTTTATGGAGAGCATTTGATTTGAAAATGATAATTTATTGTTATTTGTTTACAGTGTAAATAAAATAAATAACTTCAATAGGCTTTTTGTTTTGTTCTGTTTTGTTTTGTTTTGTTTTGCTTTTTTCGTGTTGTTGTTGTTTTCTTTTTTTTTCTTTTAATACAATGGTAGTTGTATGGTGTAATGGTGTTTGTTAAGAATTTCAATGTCGACTACAAGCACTTATTATAATGTATAACGATACGAGTTAAACCACCTAATTGGGAAAGAATCCTTTTTTTTTTCTTTTTTTTTTTTTTTTTTAATGAAAGAAAGGGTGTATGGTACGAAAATATTTTGTTCACGATATGAAATCTCATTAATTGATTCAGTCGACTTCTTCAATGGTTGGTTCTCCAGTTCCATCGCCAGATGGCTTCCCCTCTGGTACATTACCGCCCTGGTAAAGTTTCGTAATTATTGGATTACAGACCGCTTGCAGTTCCTTTTCCTTGCCAGTAAACTCATCCTTCTCAGCCAGTTGATTGGCATCCAGCCAAGCAATAACTTCATTGCGCTTCTTTATCACGGCTGTGCGATCAGTATCGTTCATTTTGTCCTTAAATTTCTCGTCCTCGACAATACTCTACATATTGAAGCAATAAGCTTCCAAGGCATCGTTAGCACTTATCTTCTCCCGCTGCTGATTGTCTTTATTTTTGTACGTCTCCGCCTCGTTTACCACTCGTTCAATGTCCTCCTTGGATAGACGGCCTTTGTCATTTCTAATTGTTATTTTTGTTCTCTTTGCCCGTAGACTTATCAGCCGCTGATACATTTAAGATGCCATTGGTGTCGATGTCGAACGTCACCTCGATCTGGGGCACACCACGTGGAGCTGAAGAGATTCCCGTCAACTCGAATTTACCTAAGAGATTGTTATCTTTCGTCATGGCTCTTTCACCCTCGTAGACTTGGATCAACACTCTAGGCTGATTATCCGCGTACGTAGTAAAAATCTGCGTTTGCTTCGTTGGAATGGTAGTATTTCTCTTGATGAGGGTAGTCATGACTCCGCCAGCGGTTTCGATACCCAATGACAATGGTGTGACATCGAGGAGAAGCAAATCTTGAACCTCGTCTGATTTATCTCCGTGCAAAATCGCTGCCTGCACGGCTGCTCCATAAGCAACGGCCTCATCTGGATTAATGGACTTGTTCAATTCCTTGCCGTTAAAGAAGTCTTGTAGCAGCTTCTGGATTTTCGGGATTCGCGTCGATCCGCCAACGAGAACGATACTGTTAATTTGGCCTTTGTCCATCTTGGCATCGCGCAATGACTTCTCAACGGGATCGAGCGTGCTCCTAAAGAGGTCGGAGCAAAGCTCCTCGAATCTAGCTCGCGTTATCGACGATGTAAAAGTCAATTCCTTCGAAAAGCGATTCGATCTCGATGCTCGCTTGCGTCGACGAGCTGAGAGTTCGCTTGGCTCGCTCGCATGATGTTCGGAGACGTCTCACTGCTCGCTTATTGCCGGACATGTCCTTCTTATATTTGCGAGTGAACTCTTGGATAAAGTGATTCACCATGCGATTGTCGAAATCTTCACCGCCCAAGTGCGTGTCCCCGGCAATGGACTTGACCTCGAAAATTCCGTTGTCGATCGTTAGGACGGATACGTCGAAGGTGCCGCCGCCAAGATCGAAAATCAATATGTTCTTTTCGCCAGATGTCTTTTTGTCAAGGCCATAGGCAATGGCAGCCGCCGTCGATTCATTAATGATGGGCAATACATTCAAACCAGACATCGTTCCAGCGTCTTTCGTCGCTTGAACAGTTTGAACAGCTTTGAACAGTCTGATCGTCGAAACGACGGCCGATTAAGCGTTTCGCATCTAAAAGATTGAAGAATTTAGTGGTTAAATCAATTTTATGGATTATTGGTCATGGTATAATATTCTGTATATTTGATTTTATTTCATTAACGAGTCTCACAAAACTTGTTAATCAATCGATTTCATACTTTTACAACTGTCTGTTAAGATCATCTATTTGTCTAGTTTTTTTCTCTTTCTTTTATTGTTCCTTTCATTTATTTAAAATGATATATAAATGTATCTATAAATTTATTATAGTGCTACGATATTATAGCAACTAATTTTCTTTTCATCTTAATATCCAAGCAATGACGATTTTTGCTACCAAACTTGAACAATAAAAACAATAAATACGACAATAATTCTTAATTTATTTTTACACTGCCTATGCTTGTTATATATATATATATATATATATATATATATATATATATATATATATATATATATGTATCTATATGTAAATAAATATTATTTTTAAATATTTATAAATCAATTTGAACCTTTTCAACTTAAAATGTTAATTATGACTTTTATTACATACCAAAAATAGTATTACTGGGATTCATTGCAACTTGATTTTTCGCAGCATCGCCCACAAGTCTTTCCGTATCGGTGAAAGCGACATAACTTGGTGTTGTTCTATTCCCTTGATTATTCGTAATAATCTCCACCTTCCCATTTTGAAAAACGCCGACAGTAAACAAGAGTACGTAGTACCAAGATCGATTCCAATTACAGGAACATTGGACATCTTTGTCTAAAAATAAAACTGTCGTCAGTTTCATTAATAGAAAATACAATTTCATATACTTTTTAACCTTGTTTAATGAAATTGGTTACTTATTAAAAATTTTCAAGCAAATTATCGCGAAACAAAAATTCCTTTAATTTAGTTAAAAATAAATAATTCAAGTTGTCTTTTTTATTAAGCTAAGTGCGTCATATGTACTTGAGTCACGGCATTAAACGCCCACGCAGTTTTGGAATTAACACATAGTAGCCATATGCAATATAGTGTAATTTCATTTTCTCTGACTCTTGCAAATAAATGCGAGAGCCACTCTTAGCATTCTTAATAATGATAAACGTTGTAATAAAAACAAAAACAAACAACAACAAAAAGACATTTAAAAATTTCGTTAGTTTATTATTTTATTTCAATATTCACTTTCATCTATTTCGTATATTACACAGCAGTCCGGTTTTTTTTTTATTAATTCGTTTTATTTTTCACTTATAGGCAATATAATTTCTCAATTAGAAATACAAGAGCTTTCGATTCAATGGATGAACGTTGAAGCACTTTCCTATTGATAAAATTAAAACAAAAAACAAAAAACAAAATAAAAGTCTTTCAAATCGTAAAATAATATTTCGCAGCTCAAGATAATTATAAATAATAAGCTTTCTCACCTTTTTACCTTTACCAGCTACGAAATTCTACCTTAGTGCAGTTGTCTGATGCACGTTTATATAAGATTCGAACTTCACAAAGTCTGTTCAAGTTGTGAGAGCTGCATACTTCCCGCGCCGTCTTTTAATATTGTAAATGTCGATTTGAGAAGTTTCGCAGATTAAATACAATCGAAACGTTCGGGTGACTCTCGGAAAGTCAAGCCATTGGACGTGTAATGGGCGAATGAAACGCTACTACACTGGTGGTGAGAAGTAAGAAAATCCGTAAGTCAAAAATACTGGACATACGTACGCCCTGTATTCTCTATTTTTAGCTCAGCACCAATTATCACCTTCCTTTCACATATATCCTACCATTTTTGTCGACAGTCCCAGACAATTTCAGTTATTTTAAAGTATCTTTGACTTATTTTAAGCTTGAATAAAGTGATAAATAATTAAATGAATGTTGCATTTTTTCGTTCTCTAGTTAAATTCCAGATCTCTTTATTGTTTTAAGTTTTCATTATTTACAGTTAATAATTTCGATTTAAACGTCTGTTCGATGAAAAGGTTTGTTCGTCTACATTTCAAGCAATGTATATATATATATATATATATACCATTAAAATAATGCTGAATACTTTTCAAATATTTCAAAATCTTTCTAAATTTTTGAAATATAACTATTCACAGTAAATCTTAAATCTAAATATTTCTAAACTAAAAAATTGTTTGAAAGCAATTATTATCTTGTATCAAGATTTGTACTTTAAGTTACTTTACTACAATTGGCAATACGTTTCTTCGCACTGCTTAGCCTGTTTCACAATTGTTACATCTAAGGAAATATTTTCCCTTTTTTTGTCATTTGAGGTCAAGTATTAATATTTCTAATTTTTTGTTTTTTTTTGTCTTATTAATTAATGATTCGGTTACTATCAAAACTTTGTACAAATATTCAAAACTAATTTTACAAGCTCATAAATAAATTATACATTGTTGAAATAACTTTGATAAAGCATTCCCATTGCTGTAGTGGCAAATAATGTAAAACAAGTCCACCATGTTGCCAAGCCAAATATCCCTCTATATACTTCAATGGTAAATATCTGAAAATTAAATTCATCTTTGTAAAAAACGAGGAAACTCCCTAAATATTTTGAAAAATTTTTTTATTTATTCATACTATAGATTCTAAACTTTTAAAAGAGTAACGAAGGAATAATGAAAAGTAAAAAAAATCATATTTAAAGGTATTGTGAAATAAATGTCGATTATTTATTAAAAAAAGGAACAAAAAAAAAAAAAAATTAAAATACAATTATTAATTGAAAATGATATATAAGTTTAATATACGAAAATTGTATAAAATGTAAGAATAATATTACTTTAAATCAAAGACTCTACTATGATTATACGTTAAGGGTGAATATTTTTTTTAACAAAATTTACCTGCTTCATTGAACTTAACGCCAACTGAAATTCTTGAGCTCTTTCTGTTACTGTTTTATCATCATCGGTAAACATTTTTGATCCTGAAAACGGTTGTGGTACTTGACATTCTTCTAATTCTAAATTTTTATATATTCCCTCCCAGCTATAACCTCCTAAAAATTTAAAAATTTCGAAATTATATATGTAGAATATTAATTTATTAGAAATTGTTGTAAAACTTTTTTTATTACCTAAAGTCTTGTACATTAATGTACAATATAAGCAAATAATTAATGGAGCGATATATTGTAAGGCTACAACGCAAAGATAATAAAATACTGCTGCTATCTGAAAAATAATTATTACAAATGTAACAGGAAAATAGTTGACGTATATTTATAAAAATATCCAATAAACATACTTTCTTTTGAAATTCTATATTTGAAATTCTACCTGCTTCCTTCTTTTGTATTTCTAACCTTTGATGTGCCAAATTTAAATAAGATTGTAAATAAACGGGCATTAATATTATCTTTAAAACAACAGCAATAATAATGACTATTAATCTCAAACTTTCGAAAACACTGGCTGTCATTCTATAAAAATGAATTATTATTACTTTTTAATTTTTACTATTTAAAAATTGATTTACAGATATTTTAGTGAGCTTACAGAGGTTTTGTCATGCCAGAAAAAATTCTTACAGTAAGGTAATCCCGACTTATTGGCTTAATCCACAAACTTACTAGTATTAGAGGAAAAACGTAACTAAGATTAGCAAGAATCAAAAGAAGTTTATTATCCTTGTGATACCTTTTAAAAGTAAGAGTTGCAAATTATTAGAATATTATATACAGTATAATTAGAATTAGAAATACATTCATTAGTCAATTCAATAGTCTACCTTAATGTATCCCAGTGCATTTTAGATACACGCAGTCCTGGAAATGTGAATAGCGAGCCAAGAAAACCACAGAATACAGCTAGAGTGAATTTAATAAAAATTTTTGATGCTGGTCCACTGTTAATTGAAATAAATAATTATACTTTTTATATATGTTAAAAATCCCTGAAATATAAGTATCAAAAGTACCTAGATAGAAGGCCCTGATTAATCAGAAATACAGAAGCGGTGTGATTAAAGCTCGTGTAAGCGGTATCTAAACCCAATTCAAGAGTATTCTCATCTACTATAAGAACCATCATAGCTATTAAAAGGTAAGAAAAACCTGTTACAATACAAGTTGATCTTTCTCCGATACTTTCTTCACTTTTGAAATATTGTACCCAAAGGGCAATTAAAATTTTACTAATAAGCGTTAAGAAATTTTGGTTTAATTTAAATGCTATATTATTCAATTATAATTTTTTTTAATAAAGGATACAATGCAAATCCTATAATCAAACAACACCACAGCATACTCAAGTTAATTTCATCTTTAATTGGATACCAATTATTATACACCTATTTAAATAACAAATAAATATAACAAAAGGCGCATTATATGAGGATGTATCGATGAACAAAGTACTTCAAATCCTAGCTTAATATAAGCAAAAAATTGAAATCTACAGAATAATAATACAGTATTACCATTACCAATGTTCACTAATAAACTATACATAATGCATAATTTTGTAAATAAGGTTTCTTAAGCAAACATTAACTATCACCAGATATGAAAAATATAACATCTGACATTTATATTAATGTTAATATTTTTCTATAAAATTTAGTAAAAATATCAATTGCTTTTAACAATACTTAAGTATACAATACTCATACTAAATATTATAAATTTTATAAGATCTACCTCGGTCATAATATATACAATCGCGCCATAAATGGAGAAATCAAATAACCACTGAAAATCTGCATAGAATTTTAAATGTATAACATCGAGCGACGTTACGGGTGCAGTCTCCAGTGTAATATCTAAATTTCTTGGTATTTGAAATGTTTCCAGGGTTTTTCCATTTTCTATGTGCTTCCCCTTCCTGTGCTTCTCCTTGGGTATACCCACTAATGTTTTTAATTTTTGGTCCGTTGGATAAAGATATCGCGTTAATCTGCCAAATAATAGCAATAATAATATTTCAATATAATATTCAAGAGCCACCGCTCGATATCAGTATACAAAATATTTACCCAGTTGAGCATAAAAGCCATTTTGCTATTGATATATGAGAACCTAATTTTTGTATTACACTGACCATTATCAATGTAATAACCAATTGCGCTCCTAATAGAGCCTGAAAAGTAACCAAAAATACCAATCAAATTAAATTAATATTAATTAAGGTTATGGTCAATTCTACTAATTAATAAATTCAAGTTCAAATAGTACGTTAAATTGAATTATTCGAATGTTTGAAAAGCACACATTGGCAGGCAGATAAGCGATTATTTTATTACTTCGCACTAATAGACAATACCAATAGACACATGATAAATAAAAAATAATATTTAACGTACCATGCTAATAACTAATTTAACTCTTAAATACTGTAAAACTTATCACAGACGTTGGCAATACATTCATGTCGATGATCCTCTTTTTTTACAATATTTAGAAATTCCTCACAAATGCGATTTTTTAAGTCATAACTTTTTTTAAGGGAAAGCACCTGATTCAAAGGCCAAAGGCAAATTAAGAATTAATACGTTGCTAGCGCTAGGCCGCCAGGCCGCTAGACTATATTAATAGAATTCATGGTCCAAAACTAGCCACCAGCTGATTCCTCAGAGGCGTTCAGACTTCAGAGTACAGAGATCGGGTTGGTGGTTTGGTGCCGCCTGAAGTTATCGCTTGACGAATTACGGCGTAACATTAAGGCGCACGAGTTCAAATAAAATTTGTGTAGCAAAGATATTGCAATTGAAATTTATAATTAGGCTTTCCGTTGTATAGTGAAAACAGAGATAGGCAGAGAGACACAGAGAGAGAGAGAGAGAGAGAGAGAGAGAGAGAGAGAGAGAGAGAGACAAGACAGACAACAGAGAGATAGAGAGTTGTTAATAAGATGGGATGAATAGGTAATCCGTTACATCCAATGAGTGTCGAGCCACATTGGAGGGATACGATTAATAATCTGTGATAAGGATAGCGAGGGCTAGCATTGATATTAAAAGCTAATTTATTTAAGAAATTTTTTATTTATGCAAAATTTGCAATTTATATAAACATGAAGTTATTTCTTTATATTAACGAAGGGATAAATAGTTTTAAAATAAAAGATATTTATACAAATAATTGGTCGATTTAAATTTGATGTATCTTCAAGTCATCAAATTCTCCATAGCGTTGGATTTGTTCTCTCAAATCTTTTAATTAATATTGTATAAAAATCATACAGTAATTTCTTAATAGAATTAGTTTTCAATCTTGTAGACCCTAGTGCAAACGATGTCATCAACCTTCATAACCTAAAATAAAAAATGAATTATCAATAAAAGGCAAGACAATAGATGAAAGATAAAAAGAATTAAAAATAAATTTAATATTTCAATATTTATCAGTTATTTTTAACTGTTATTTATTAATTAATTATTTGTAATTTTTTTTCTTTCTCAAATAATCAAATAATTATTAACTTGTGCAATTAAAGAATATAGAGAGTACATTATATTATAAAGAAATATCTTTAAATCGTTAATAACAATAATAATAATAAAATTTTAAATTTTTAAATTTGAAACGAACAATACGGACTTATGTTTATTTCACGTTATTTATTCCGAATAACTGCAAGTCACGGCCATTCTTTAAAACTTCGCTCCTAATGTAAATTGCTATATACGTCACAATGATATGGTAATTAATTAATGATAATTACAGCCTTGGTTATAATGACTTATTAGCTCTCTTCTATCAAATAAAATTTAAAATTGTAATGTTTATCGTGAAATTAACATAGGAGCGGCAGCAAGGATAATGCATAATACTCAATCAAAGAACAAAATATTTCTAATTATATAATCATTGCGTTAGAGACATCGAGTGTAGACTCGACGACTAATTGAAAATTACTCGGACAAATGCCTATAACTATAATCTTTACTCACCGCTGTCATTTCCGTGGGGGTGAATTCTCGTTCAATAACTGTTTGCTTGTCACCCTTCTGTATGTGAGTCATTTTGTTCCCGTCCAGCGTGACGATACTCTTGACTTTGCGGCCATCGGGCGTCTCCTCTTCGAATTCCTCGCCAAGTTTAAATTTGATTTCCGAGTTCTTGAATGTGCTCTCGGTTTTCAAGGTGTACTCGTCATTATCCTTAGTCACTTGGACAACTGGACTTACGGTAGCTCCCATTTTTCGGACTATTATGCCGACACCTGTATATAAAACAATCAAAAAATTTTTTTTTTGTTAATTACAATAGCACTTGCACCAGGCCTTGTAAAGTGCATTTGTTTATAATTATCCTCTACACCTCGATGCTTCCCCTAACGTTCGAAAGCTTTTTAAATAATCAGTGAGCTAAGCATTGTAAGACCGTGTAAGACGCCTATCACATCAACCTCTTTCTTTCTTTCTTTCTTTCTAATATATTTTTCATTTACGATTAGACAAGAGTTATTAATTGACGAAATCAAGTGCAAAGGGATACTCGGGCGATAAAGAATACGTAACTGAACAAGTAGAAAAAGTATAAGTCAGATCAGTATTTTTCGATACGAAGTTAATCGATTAGAGAGGACTTTGCTAGCAATTTGTAAACTTTCGTTAAACGCAAACGTTGTAAGTAATTGATCAAATATTTTAATTATCTCACCGAGGGCTTTCATGTACTCGTCAAATTTATCACTCGATGTTAATTTGTATTTTTTGCTTAAGAAGCTGGACATTTTGGTATTCCAAGAAAATCACAGATTAACGATTAAGGAGACGAAATTTTAACGACGTAGGTAGCCCGGACTTTTAAACAAGACTGAAAGATATTAGTAAGCGACGGAGCAATTTATAAGAGTGTGTAATCATTTCCTTCGATCTTTTATGTCAATGACACTGAAACTGACGAATCATCGCAACAAAAATTTTAAGAACAAATGTCTATCGCGACAGTTAGAGGCAGTTTGAATACGATAAGATGATGTAATAAAAATAAAAAAGAAATAAAATACAAGTAAAATAATAATAATAATAATAATAATAATAATAATAATAATAATAATAATAATAATAACAATAATAATAGTAGTAGTAGTAGTAGTAGTAGTAGTAGTAGTAGTAGTAGTAGCAGTAGCAGTAGTAGTGCGCACAGAAAGGAAAAGTATCGAGTAGAAATTAAAGTGCAATTTGTTGCTTATCGCAAAAATGCTACATCACCAGTGGAATGATATAACAAGCAATGTACGTCAAATAATTATGTTCACATGTGGTGGTTCATAAATTAATGTTTCTCATATTTCGTTGTCTGATAAATGCATTTTTACCCTTTTGTCAAATTCGATTATACAATGCCGAATGACGGAAATCATTATCTCGCGATACGTATCGTCATGTTATAATGTTTGTAATCTGCAAAAGTGCCTCATACATAGTCACTCTTGCAAGATTATTGATATATTTCATTCCAATGTAATGGCATATTAGATATAGGAGTGACGTTTAAATAACTAATATTAATTACGTTAAATTATCCTCAAAATTCAATATCAACTTCATGACCTTGATACACATATATACATGAATATGCACACGTGCGCACATATATATGCCTGTGTGCGTGTGCGTTTGTGTGTGTGTGTGTGTGTGTACACACACATATATACATATATATACATATGTATATTTATATTTATATTTATATGTAAACAAATGTAGTCGATATTATCGAATTTATAATATTGACTATTGAGAAATGTTTGCTCTACTCTACACATTCGGTTTTAATTTATCATTCGCTTGGAAAGAATATATTAATTAAAAATATTCGTTTAGCAATATTTTCCGTTGTTAACACAAAAAATAAAAGAAATAATAAAGTAACGAAGGAAAAGAGGAAAAAAATGAATAAAAATAATAAAGTCAAAGATAAAAAAAAAAGGAACGAGGCAAATGGTTGAAATAAAGTTTATTCTAAAGAGAGAGGGAGAGAGAAAGCGATGAAAGAAAGAAGAAGAGAGACAAAAGAAAAAACAATCTTGAAGGAAAAATTCAAATGTAAAGCATTGCATAAGCTTGATCGATGCGCTACGCAGGCCAAACGAAGCGGATGGCAATTTATCGAAGATTCGAAGATTGCAAAAATTTAAGGAAACTAATAACACGGCAATGCATACACTCCACTGCCTTTAAGTTCAAAGTCAGCGGCGATTATCGCTATTCGTCGTGTATTATCGGGCGTGCGCAAAGGTCGATAAGAGCGATAAAAATTCGTCAGTTGGAAAAAAGAGCCGCACTATCTATCTAAACATTTAACAATCATTACAAAGTCACGTATTTTTTGCCCGATCGTAGACTCGGTAGATTCGGTAGACTCGGTAGACTCGGTAGACTCGGTAGACTCGGTAGTCTCGGTAGACTCGGTAGTCTCGGTAGACTCGGGGACGGCGACTCGTACGTCTAACTGAAGCCGCCTCGTTTCGTTTTCCCCCTCGTTTGGTTTCCCCGACACATCATATTCCGCGTCATATTCCTCGTTCCTCCTCTCGGCGAACATCTCCATCGGCGCTCATTTCGCACGCGGCTGAAAATCCCGGTGCACCAGTTAGTCGGGCGCCGGCGCGCGTCCTAATCGAGTGACAAAATCGTCGGGCAATATAGCCTCGAACGGATTACGCTGCTGGTCTTCCTCGACGTCCTGTGTCGCACTCTCGTTCCCACTGCTCCTCCGATCGTCGCTGCCTATTCCCATTTGAGTCTCGCCCAAATGCCAGCTCCTCTGTTCATTTCTATTTACGATAATAAACGCGGCACGGGCGACGCTTTCACTCTACCTATCGGCGTTAGGGCGTGGGATCGCGGGTGTGAGATCTTCTTCGGGCGGGATTGCCGATCGCCGGCTTCGTTGAGGGGAGTAGGCGGCTCGGAATACCAAGAGACGCGTCAACCGGTCGTCGTCGAACGACGGAATTCGCGATTTACCCCAATTTACCCCAACACCCGCGTTCCGCTCACCGGTCCCTTATGCACCCAGAACGCGTATAAGAAGCGCAATAGCGTTATGACTCTCTGTGTGTGTGGCGCGCGCGCGTTTGCGTGCGAGTGTGCGTGTATGGAGTATAATAGCGTACCGAGTGCCTTCATGAACTCGTCAAAGTTCTTGCTGCTGGAGAGCTTGTACTTCTTGCCGAAGAATTCAGGCATGGCTTCGTGGACGTGGATGCCGTTGACGGCAGTCGGGATTGGCCACTGGGACGGGACGAGGACGCACGAGCAACGGCTTTATTAAAGCAACGGACGGACTGACGGATGGAGGGTCGATCGGTCGATCGATCGCACGATGATCCTACGTTTCACGAAAGCCGCTGCTCACTGAACCCGACGACCGACTTCTCGGACTCTCTCCCCCGTGCGGATCGCGGGGTTCGTGCCCTGCCATTCCCCGTTCCCCGTATGCGCGGAGGCTCGTGCGCGCATACGGGGAACGGGGAGCCAATGGCAGCCTCGGTCGTACGGGCGTACGGGGAGTGGGAACGCGGAGTCGTCGTCGCGTCCTCGGGATGAATAATGACCGGAGCACTTAACGCCCGCGAGTCAAGCCCGGGCGGGCGGCATCCAATCCATCGGTTGCCACCGTCGCCTTCGCCGCCACCGCCGTCGCCACCTAAATCCGAGTTCCGATAAGGGAAGAAAGCCGATTCCAATCGACAAATTCCAGGCGACGAATGGTATTGGGTGGCCGGTGTGCCGGCACACGTGGCGTGAGGCCTCGACGCGCATACCACCAGCCAATGCCGTTCGTCGACCGCGTCTGGCTGCTAGCATTGTCTATGATTTCACCTACGCGTACCGCGTGCATCTTTGTTCCCCTCGGCTCTTTATCACAGCCTCTCCGTTAAATCGCATCCCGTGGCGAAGGCCATGATGGGACGAGCTGCTGACACTTCGGCTAAAAGCGACAGTCTGCCCGGTCGTCCTCATCCTCGTCGTCGTCGCCGTCGTCGTTTTTCGCCTCGGCAACATAGCCTGCAAAACTCCAAAATATGCGGGCGACTCCCTGGGCGTGTGTCTCCCGTTCCCCCTCCTCGAGATCAGACCACGTCGCAACCCATAGGCACGCACACGTTTTCATTCCATTTACTGTTTTATTACGTACAATGGATCGTTCGATTCATCCTACTTGCGCTAGTCGCTTGCACGTGTTATGTTCCCCTTGGCATTTATTTGCAATGCTCCTGCGCCCCTTACAAACCCGTGGCAATAAAGGGATATTGGTGGCCGAGAGGGAATGTGGGTGTGTGTGTGGGGGGGGGGAGAGAAATAACATCTTTAGTAGATTATTGATAACGTTGCCGTTAACGAAGGCTAGACCGAGATGTTTTCTAAACGTGTAGGTGCGCTCTCGGTTGTCCCGCAGCGTCCCCACCCCTCCACAGCCGCTCGAGACCGCATGCAATTATTGCAACGAACAAATACGCGTAATAAATACTTGCTGGAAGATGGTTCGCGAGATGGTGGCGCAATTGGTTGGCTCGAGGACATCGAATGACACGGCGCTCGCATGAACGATTGGTCCTCGCGTTCCCGCGCCGCTCCTCACCGGCCAATCCGAAAACGCCGGCCGGCACTACAGCTTCTGCGCTCTTGCCGATTCTTACGACCGGGATTCAACTGGCCTTGCATTTTTTTTTTTTTACATCGATGGAATGTGGCCGGCCGCTCCGTCGAGGCACACGACACTCCGCTTCCCGTACCTTTAAAGCGCTATCTCTCAACCTCGCGAGCCCTTTATTTCGAGCTTTCTATTCTAAATTGCTCGGACGAGGGGCTTTATTGGGTGAGGATATTGGCGGTGCGAGGAAGAGAGCATTATTAGGATTAACTGCAAATATCAAATGTATATATGTCGCAGGAAACTTGACATTTACGTCGGGGCAGAGTTTGTCGAATGGCTTACGGCATGGAAATGAATATGATTTGCGCGTGCCCGAGTTGTTGTGTAAAAAGACAGTCATGGAGAAAGGATATGATAGCTTGGAGAGAGACTTTATGCAAAACTTAAAATTCAATGATAAATGATATTGTTAGAGGATTAGCTTTGAGAACAGGATATCCATCAAAGTATATCAAGACCAAGATGAAGAGACGAGCAGCGTGTGGTGAAATAAAGGAGTGAAAGGGACGTATTTACGTGGAGAATAAATTAATGAAATTTTGGACATTAGGCAAATTAGACTTTAGTTTCGTATCGTAAGTTTTGATATAGTAGTCTTGGGCGATAAATGTGCATTCAAAAAAACAAAAAAACAAAAAAACAAAAAAAAAAAACAAAAAAAAACAAAAAAAAAATCATAATTTCTCAGTTGTTGTTTAAGGTAAATTTCTTAATAAAATAATTAAAGTCTGCAATGATTGAAGAAATATTAGTTGAAGATGTTTTAATTGAAAATCATCTCATTTGTGAATGATGCAACGTAGAGGCTCTACTTTATAACTATTGGAATTAACGAATTGATTAAGTAGTTTGCTTAAAATATGATAAAAACGACGTTATTGAGAAAAGTTCATTCTAATTTTAAGAAATAACGAACGCGCGTAAAATTAGACTCGATAAATCCTCGAGAACATAACAATACGAAAAACGAGTAGAGTGGAGGGTTTTAATACTTAAATTAATATTATAATAATTAATTAATACAGAATACAAAATATAGAAATTAGAAAATAGAAATATAGAACAAAAAATATAGAAATTCTCGTTAAAAGCTTGGCGGATGTAGCGATATGAGTAAGCATTACAAAGAAATGTACAATTCTTGAACCTTAGACTTGTTAAACAAGTAACAAGTTCAATACCATCGCTCGTAGAAAAAAAAAATGCATAGCATTTACCACATGACTGTTTTAGCGATGCGAAAACTGACTGAATCTTGTTTGAAAGGCCAACTAGAAGGAAGTCGGATTGGATTTACAGTAATAACCATCGGCAGTATTTCGTCCTTTTAAATCATTTATTGTTGCTTGCAGGAGAGACATTATCGATACATGATTTTTCATGATAGGAGTATCAATGTGACGATGATGCGCCTCATTTTCCGGAGAGAAATTTCGTCTATTGCGTGGCACGACTTTCGTTTTTTATTATATATATGTAACCATTTAAACATTTAAACAAAGACGTAAAAAACAAAAGTTGACTAATGCATATATGAGAAGGCAGTTTAATGGATAAAGCGGATAAAAAAGGGATAGATAGATTTAACTTGAAACGCAATTAAATGAAGCACGGAGGTCAATTTTAAGAACGTAGTTAGGCAAATAATACTTTATTGGGTAGTCCAGACGACGGCCGGAGAAAGAGAAAAGAAAGAGAAGAAGAGAGCAGCATAGGTCTTTTTTTCGAATAGATAAGCGAGAGACGAGTTTAAATTTAATACCAATTTAAAATTATAGCGGGAATAACGTCGTTTGTCGATCCTTTAAAATTGCTCGTCTGCGCTTACCTTGAAATTGATAATAACTAAAAATATTTTCGAAGAGGAGACGAAGAAAATTTCTAGCTCGAAGTCCTTATAATTCGAGTTTTCTTAAATTCTTACGACTCACGATGCTAACTTAACAAGTTTCTATACATACAACGACTCGTCGTATCCACAATCGAATAAATGCAATGCTTTTGCTTTATTAATGGCAAATTGAAACATTGTGTCGTACCTGGAAACCCATTGCCATTGGTAGGATTAGAAATGCAGCCAGCATGACTCCGAGAAAAATATCGATAAAATCTATCGATGTTTAATATAATAAATCAAAGAGAATAAGATGAGGCTTTCTTGGTGCTGAGATTACTTTATTGAATTGAAATGGTGTCGCGTTCGACAAAAAACAATCGTTGCAAATTTCCGAGATTATGCAAATGTCAGTCAGTAAAGCAATGGCAAACTCGCTCCCTGATGTCCATCTCCTCGATAGCGTGGCATAATAATTTATTTAAATAATTCTACTTGTCGAAAAAAAAAAACAAACAAACAAACCATACTATTATTAATAAAAGAAAAATTTAATAAATAAGAATGAAAATATTGCGCGTAGTTAATAAAATTACGCAGGAATTTCTTGTATTTTTGACAAATGGACTATTAATTTTATTGTACGCGAGAAATTTTATTTTTGAAAATAATAGGAATCGTAGAGCTAAGTACTTTTAATTGAACCTTAGGATGATTTAAAAACGATACAAGGTCTAATTCATGAAACACGTTTCGAGAAAAACAGTCGTTCAATTTAAATTGATGTGCGATTGATGAATAAAATCATTGTCGAATAACCAAATACTCTTACCCTTGGGTTTTTGAAAAGAAAAACAAAAACAATAAACATAAAACAAAAACAAAAAAAAAATAAAAAAAATAAAAAAAATAAAACAAAACAAAATAAAACAAAACAAGAAATAAAATAGGGAAAATAAAAAACAAACAAACGAAAAAACTGCTAAATAAAGATTGTGACTCATTAGCACACCAGAGTGTCTACTATTTGAATATTCAATATTGTCAGTTATTTGCACGTTGCTGCCTGCCTGGCTGATAAGCGCTTATAGCTCATTTGCATTATCTATACGCCGATGCAACATGTCCCACAACTATCATATCATCGATAAAATTTTCGAATATTTTCACCAAATAATTTCACCTCTCCCGACGCGTCTCTGCAGCTGCCCATGCGTCCTACTATCCATTGCAAATGATTTCGGCATATTCGTCGGCTTAGATACGATAAGACAAGGAATATCGCTCTCACGAATGCACTCAATGCCCTTTTAAATAACGAAATAATAGGGCGAGGAGGCGCAATTGAATTTTAAACGATGGCTATTAAGCGCATAGAGAATGGGATACGCTTTTTGGCCTTTGCGCTAGAAGAAGCCGACGTGGATGCCGACGTGGATGCCGACGTGGATGTCGCCGCTGGCGTACATTAACTCATTGCTCCGTATCTGTGCACGTATATCTGTGTACGGGGCAGAAATTAGATTGACCCTCAATGAAATTATAAAAGAAAGTTTCGTACGCTCGATGTACATTGTTGCCAATGAAGAAGGGAGCAAGCGCGCGCGCGCGCGCTCTCTCAATGCCCTACTCGTCTCATCGGGCTTCTTGTCCTTCTTCGAACATTCTTCAATGACTGGATGAGTCTGTCTGCCCCCCCCCACCCCCCCTCGTACCGAGCCAATAAAATAATGTCACTCCTCGACGTCTAAATGTCGTAATATATTTAGGGCGCGAGGGAGGGAGAGTAGGGCCAATGATGCCTCGACCCACTAGCGATATTTCTATTGTTTTAGCGAGCGAGAACGAGATATCGTGCATCGTCGCTAACATTGATAATGGCCATGTCGTAAGATGTCGTAGTCCAGTAACGTCTCCCGGCTTCCGTACTCTAAGCCGTAATCACGTTTTAATGATTAAATTACCTCGCGCGCCTTTACGCTTAAGCTCACGCCGCTCTGACGAACGAAAGATATCATCGCTCGAGTGACAACGGGAACGGCGATTCAAATAGTCCTCCCATCGAACAAGAAGTGGACGAATAATTAAAGCCTTAGGGCATCTTTAAAACTTTAAGTAATTGTAAAGGCAAATTCCACGAGCGGCGATCATTATATCATTAGTACCTTGTCATATCATCGTACAATTATCAATGGGTATTCAAAGTTCAATTGATGCGATTGCGAAGTGACAGGTGCATGGGCGAACGATCGAAAGGAACTCTGTACACCGAATATCAATGCGAGAGATTTGTGCAAAAATCCGCATTCCCTCTCAAACGAAAACCGCCCCACGATAAAATCATCTTTATAGCCTAACGATCGAAATAATTGGTACTAATTTATCGGATCGTGAACATTGAATGGCGATCGCACGACCTTGTGACAACGTGCACTCTTCACCAAGCAAGCCAATGTGAGATCTTCTCGTCCGATCGACGACTAATAACATCCAATTAACATAGAATTCTAATCTACGTAATTAAAAGCTCCATCTTGACGAGGCGCCTTATCATTAAATAAAACGAAAAAAAAATATATATTATCACCAACGGCGACCCGAAGCTCGTCGCTCGTGCCGGAATCGATTCTACGGGGGCATTCAAGATCTTATTAAACAGAGTCGAATTAAGATAACAGGTGAACGTGCAGATAAGGAGGTAAACGTAATACAAGGGCGTCGTGCAATTGTGAGCGAATCCTATCTTACGCTTGGCGGGAGGTTAATTGGGAGGGACGGGGGTGGAGAGTATGAGAGAGCGAGAGAGAGAGAGAGAGAGAGAGAGAGAAAGAAAGAGAGAAGACAGTGGGCCGTTACGTAACGGCCTCCGTGACAAACCGAAATCCCTTCAATGAAACGGTCATGAATCGACCGGTAAATCCGCGCATCTCCGCCCATCTCCAACGGAGTCGTCGAAAAGCGCAGACATCCGGCGATTCGCCGCCACGAGATCCGCGATTTGGCAACGCCGTGGGGCACTGGAGCTTCGGGTCGCCGGTCTCACCAACGTCCCCGGCCGGCGTGTGCCGGCAGCAGCGCCGCCGGCGAACGGCTTACGTCCCCCGCGTCCCGCCTCCGGCGGGGGACATTAGCCGCTCGAGCGGCTGGCAGTGGCGCGCGGGCCGCCCTCGCGTGCCAGTTGTCGCTTCGTCCTCGGCTTCCTAACCTCAAAGCGGCGAGCTGGGTAGGACGGGCCGCCAGGGTAGTCCGCGTCGCCGGGCTGCGCCCGGAAGGCGGCGGAGTCACGGCGACGGCGGCCGGAGCAGCCCAAGCTTCGACACCGGGAGATTTATCGAGGAGATCGGGAGGCGGCCCGCGATATACGATCTCCGCTCCGAGGAGTACAGCGACAGGGCGGCCAAGACCAGCGCCTGGGAGCAGGTGTGCGAGCTCATGGTTGCCAAATGGCGCTCCATGTCCGACGAGGAGAAGAACGCCGAAGGTACGCGGTCCGAGGGCGATTTTTAGGTCCCGACGTCGATGCTCGTCGGCGAGGTGGGGGCGCCCGCCCATACCGGCGGTACCCAACGACGCCCCGACCTCGGCACTTTCTTCCTTCTCGCTCCCCTATTGTCAGCCCTTTCTCTTTCTTTATTTACAGAGAAGAGTTTGAGGAGCAAGTGGCGGAACATCAGAGACTACTTCATGAAGGAACTCAAGCTGCAGAGGATGAGGAAGGGGAGCGCAGCCGGAAGGAAGCGAAAAAAGTACATGTACTTTGATCAGTTGCTCTTTCTCGTGCCCAATGTGGAAAGTAAACAAAGGTAATGAAGAAACCGAAGATATAATGTGTGTGCGTATGTGCGTACGTGTCCCCCGCCCTCTCTACCGCCACCTCTCCCGCCCCACCACATCGCCACGCACAACTCTCACGTCCCACGTGCCCCACACGACGATCTTCTAACACACAGCCGTGCCGACAACCGACCTTCGTTCTGCTTTCTTACATGTCCACGATGTTTTTTCCTTTTTCTTTCTCTATTTTTTTTTTATACAAGACTCATGATCAACGTTTAATTATCTCGTCAGAGATTTTTATCGTAGAGTCTTAGCATTTTCTACTCCTTCAACTAGCACTGCGAGTCAGCTATCTATACGTTCTTTTAATTAAGTATTAATATGAAAATGCAAAACAACACCCGAGATTGCAAGAATGTTGTTGCTTTGGGTTCATGCTCAACTCAATATTAATGTCAGTTTGGTCAGTTTTTCACCGAACTAAGTACATCGTCTTCCATATGTCTTGCGGATCAATTTTGAAAGCAACTGAATTCGTCTATTAAATACATAACCTCGAATATCTCGAAGAGAATAGAATAAACAATCCTTTCAAATACGCTAGGAATGTATAATTTCATATTCATTCGAGATTAGTCATTAGTGGTTTTATTTTTTTTTTAAATTCATTTATCAACTTTTAATTGACCTCCAAGAAATCGTTTCTGAATAGTTGAATTAAATTCATTCAGAAACATATGAATACCACAATATTGTTAATTCGAGTTAAAATTACTTGAGCAATGCAAAGATAAATCTCCATTACGACAAGGCTGTAAAATCACAGATATGAATTATTAAAATGCTTTTTCTAAAAATATTAAATCTATAAAATAATTTTATATAAAAATTGACATTGTCATGTCTATACAATTTTACCTTACAAATGACGATGATCTATATAAATCTTTATAGATAACATATAATTTGGCAATAAAAATTTTACCGACTAATTCAAAATATTAGAACGCCCGGAAAAAGAAATATTTCTATAATTAAAATATGCTTCCATGATATTGAAATATTTTACATTTGCATTATTTGCGAATAGTTCAAGGGAATCTTTTTAACGTTAAAAACCTTTTTAACATTTTACATCATACGAGAGTATGAGCCGACTGTACATACATAAGTACTTTAGAATATTGCGATAATAGCGATTTTTATTTGATTAGTAGCATATCACGTATGAATATACATCATTATACGAATAAATCTTGCGTGCCCACTTTATTTATTTAAATAGACTATCTTTTAAAATCAGTTGAATAAATGAAAATAGAATTTGATTTATAATTGTCTTCATAACTTATGTAATAATAAGTATTAATTATCAAGTCTTCTTTCAATCAATCCGTACCGCTGTTATATTTATAACTTTTGCAGAGAACATTTCTTAACATAAAATCTGCCTAGATTTGTTAATAAAAAATCCTAATCTTTTTCTTCTTCATCTTTATCAATTATAATTATCGTGTTATATGGTGTAACTTATAAAAATTATGTCAGTAGATATATCATTATTTTTTCAATTGTGATAATCAATATTAAATGAATGAAATATTAGATGCAGTGGTAAATAAGCAACAGAGATATATGTGTTATCGTAATGTCGTAAGCTTAGCTGATGGTGTAACGCGTTACAAAAACATACATGCATATTTTTAATATATGGAGAGTACGTTAGTATTGACATTCATATAATATGACACTGAATTCCAATTTCTTGGCTGGATATGTTTAGTGTAGATTAATCGTAATAACATCGTTTAATATTTACATATTATACATTCGGCTTTAAAGAGAAAATACTGGATAAAAAATTTAGTTTAAAGTTATAGTTAAATTTTAGTTAAATATATTCTAGACAGGACAAATGAGCTGTACGTAATTATACAAAATTTAACGGATTAAAGCATTTATGACAATCAATTATTGTTCATATAATATTGTAAGAATGAATTAAGTACAACGAAAGTTTATATTAGAGTAACATTGTAAAGTTTGTACATTAACATTGTAAAGGTATGTTTAGGTAATTGATTTAGTAAATTACAAAGCAATTAATTAATTCAAAACATTATTGAGAATGTATTGTATAAAATCAGACAGAAAAAAAATTTATAGGAAACATTAAAATTAAATGAAATAATATAATACAACGAATTAATGATCATAAATAAATTATACGAGTTATAGAGGATAATCATGTATAATGCTATATGATATTTAATAATATCAATTAATTACTATTATATTATAATTAATATTATAAATTACGATTTTTATCGAATACTTTATTCTTAATTGTTAACCGTTTGTATCATCCGACACATAATAATTATTGTAATAACAAATTTTTAATGAGATTAAATAATGCTAACTGTACAGTTAACTGTAAATTTGGCATTCCTATTATAAATATAAAACCTAATAAATATATTAGGTATTATAATTATATACAGTACAATCAGCAAGTTGGTCGTTACTTTTTAATTAGCTGTTGCGCTTAACAATTCGTGTTTCTGCATATTTCAATATTTTTCTAACAGTGCATGTTTGATATAATTGTTTTATTATATTTGGCTGAAAGTGAAAAATATATATTTAAATATTTTAAATACAACGTTTTAAAAATATTGGGAAACTTTTCCATTTCAATATAGAAACGTAGATAATCAAAATATGTCTAAATGTGTCACGATTTATTTGTAAAATAATATTATTTTTGTAATTTTTTTATTTATAAAAATTTTCAAATAATTCAACAACATTATATACCTAAATCAAGCACTTAATAAAATTGTTTTAAAGTGTCAATCAAATATTATATATTTGTTAAAGTAAATATTTTAAATTAAACAATAATTTATTTTAATAGTAGCTAGTGTAATTGCAACAAAGCTGAAAGTTTTAAGTTAAAAATCTCGAATAGCGTATTATTGAATTATGTATACTTCATTCTGTATTAAACAAATAATGCTGTTTTGCTAAAGTTTTATATTTATAATCCATTTTACTCGTTTCTAAACATCAATTGTCTAATTGATATGGTGTATGTAACATTATCACGATATTTTCGCTTAAGAAATCTTTAAGAAATTCAAACGTCCTTTTACATTGCCAATGGCTTTGTATAGATGCCATCACACGAGTGATATAAAAAACTTTCTTGGAATTCTTTATGATTCAATATAACATTTTAATATGAACTTTTATTTTCATAAGTTATTATGATATAAATTGTTTTTTTATCCTTACTTACGGTTAAACTTTTTTCTTCTTTTTTTTTTTTTTTACATATTTCAATCTTTAATCGGTCATCATAATTTTATATTTGTTTAATACTTATTTGAAATATATTGAATACTTGCAGAAATTTTATTATGTTTTTCATAATTTTATTAATTTTATTAATTTCCATCGTCTTAGTCATTTCGTGCCTAATTCAATGAAAATTACATATTTTTTTTTTTACCAAATTCACGTTTAATCTCTATAATTAATGTGAAATGTCATTATTTGACATAATTCGTTTCAACAACAATAGTAACTTTTTTATAATTATACCTTTTCATTGCCTTGTGATATATTTGATTTTATCGTAAAAAAAAGTTATTAACAACATATCTCTTTTTAAATTTTTAATCACGAATTTAGTTACGCGAATATATCATTACTATTTTGCTTTTCTATGAAAAATTATAATCATACGGTATCATATTAGAAAAATTATTATTATTTAATAAAATTGAGTTACATATTAATTAACATTTAAAACTTTTCTAATGAATCGTGTTTATAAGTAGAAGTGTAATAAGTTCAATTATAATTTAATAGTATATAATTTCGTATTATGTAGATATTATTTATAAATTAAAAACTCTATTGAATATATTATTTATTAATTTAGCCCAAATTGTTTGCATTATTGGATTAAAATTATAATAATTTTGATTTCTTTATACTTATTTTACTAAAGAATTTTAATACTATGGCATATATTCTCATAGAATCACATTGCATGTAATTTATTATCGACATATCCGTCGATCTCAATAAATATAAATTACAAATATACATTTTTAATTGAAAATAGATCTTACTTATTGACTTTATGGGTATTATATTACTTTGATTAAATGTTTTTATTTGTATAACTATTTTTCTAATTTTACCTTTTAAATTTCTGTTATTTTTTATTTTTTATTTTTTATGTCAGGCATCCATTCAACATTGAATGTTCCTTTGCCTTTACAACAATTTACTCCTTCATATTGCCTTCATGATTTTATCGTAATTCTCATGCCAAATGAATAAGGAGCAAATCAATTTATTTATAATTGTCTTTTATTGCATAGGAATTATCGCGCGAATTACACAACAAAGTGTAAAAATGTTAAATCCGAGGTTGAGATGGATACTTATCATATAATGCAGGAGTATGAGATGCCACTGACTCACGAAGACGTTTCCGAGGATTATACTAACAATTCCTATGATGAGGATCAATGCAAATACATGTCTGTATCGCAATTTCCGAAATCGATGTGTGAGACGTCGATGGCCATCGGCGCCGATGATTTTCCGGACGTGATATCGTCAAACAGCAGCAGTCAGAAATTTAAATTCGAGGACGATGATTACGACAGGATGTTTTTGTTATCGTTACTCCCAATAATGCGAAGGATACCTGAAGATAAAAAAGTCGATGTTAGAATACAAATGCAACAAGCTCTTGCATTAGCTATACATTCTATGCCATCTAATACATAGCTCTATTGGATAAATTATTTTACTATGAACTATTACGTTTAGAAATGACACTGTACAAGCCCAATGAGAAAAAAAAACCAATTATACAGAAAAATAGATATATAAATAGAAACATAGAATCCTATAAAAGATGAAATGGGAGTCTAATAAAACAGTCACATACAAATAGACTTGTAGAGATATCGATATATGTGGGAATATATGTATATGTTTTTGTTCCTCTAATAGATCTAAGAGAAATATAACAGTTATTTTTCTTTATATACTGCTGTCATTGCTTATAATTGATGTAATATCAATTTAATTTACAAAACAAGTTTTTATATAATGTTCATTTTATGCCGGCTACCATATCGCTAATTGTTTGTACAAGTACTACTCGATTAAGTTGATAACAATGTAAATAGATAATCAATTTTATGTTTATGAAAATAATGATAAAATGCATTTAATGAAGATGAAAATCTCGTATTAAATTTTAACATAAATACATTATAATTACAGTTTACGTCATTTTTGTCTTTGTTCTTAACCTAATGTATTCCTTTTAAGTTTATCATTAAATGTAATTGTAAGAATTATGAAACTAAGGTACTTTAACTTCAATTTCATAAAAGATAAAACAATCGGTCTATTTACATATTGAGAAATAATGACTATTATATCATGATTTTTCAACAAAATATCTATAGAAACTATTTCAATAATCTTTTGGAATATTTATATTAATAGTTTTAATTTAAAAATATAAATATTTTAATCAAAGTTGCATAATATCTTTAGGTAAACTACAGTAGTTTAAGATTTGTTATTTGTGTTTAAAAATTTATGTAATTAATTAAATATTTATATTTTTGATGGTAAGTGTTCA
Organism: Ceratosolen solmsi marchali; assembly: GCF_000503995.2. Taxonomy (NCBI): domain Eukaryota; kingdom Metazoa; phylum Arthropoda; class Insecta; order Hymenoptera; family Agaonidae; genus Ceratosolen; species Ceratosolen solmsi. The sequence goes on from NW_011948423.1 coordinate 2,902,282, forward strand.
CTGAATATTATATGGAATATAATGTTAATGTTCATTATAATGTCAATTTATTGTTATTATTTCCCTTGAAAAGTTTGTTATTAAAAATATAACACAGAGACACACACACGCACGCACGCACATTGCATTTATTTTTGTACTCTTATGTTTGCCCCTTACTTTTCCTTTTAACATTAAATTATTTAATGATTCTATTTCATTGTTTTATAATTATACTTTGGCTAAATGTTGTACATAAGTTGAATGTAAATTATGCATTATGTTTATGTGTAGCCATTTTTATTAAGCTTCATTATGACCTTAAAATTTTGTATATATAGTCATTCATATAATATATTATTATTAATATTTTATAAATGTTGAAGTATTTTTACTTTACATAATTAATATATTTGTATATATACTTTTATTTTCGATTAATAAACAAAATAATAAATAAATTTTATTGGAACATACATTATGTAGCAGTTAGATATATGTTTGTATGTATGGTTTGTAAGATGAAGAAAATTTGTATAGACTAAACATTAAAATTTTAATATTTATGGTGCATAATACATTATTTCTTACGTTATTGTGCATTTTTTCTTTTATTTATTACGAATATAAGAGGGAAAAATTATATATAAAGTTCTATTTATATTTCTATAAGTATTATACGAAGTAAAAATTATTATCAAAAAATTTATAACTAATTTGTTACTATAAGCTATAAATTTGTTGATATTAATCGTAATAATACATATATATTTTATCACAGATTTGATCTAAAATTTGACATAATTATTTCACATTGTAAATATTGTAAATTTTATTTTAAACAAAGTTAAAACACTTTTAACAGATAAAGAAACAGAGAAGTGTATTTATTATATTGTATATTTTATAAGAATATTAATAAAAATATTTTTCATTTTAGAAATTTATATATATGTTACTTTAAGATAATTGCCTAAAGTTTAAAAATTTTTTTTTTTTTATTAGTTATTGTTAATGAAATGTAATATGTAATGTTAACTGTAATTTGTACGTCGTAAAAGTTAATATTTAAATTTTTATAAAATAATTCATTTTTATTATTTAATCATCTTGTTATTATCCAGAATAGATTTTAAATTCATTTCTATTATTTAAAGTTAAAATATTTTTAGTTTTGACAAATTTCTTAACGACAATTAAGTTAATTATAATCAACATAAAGCATTCTTAATGCCATTAAAGACATACCTTTAATTATATTTATTTTATAAGTTACATTCTACATTTTACAACTTTAAAAAATGACTTTTTAGATGATTAACACATTTATAATGTTTAGATATTTAATGTAATAAATGTCAAAAGTTTTTAAATATATACCGTTTTACAATTACTTTAAAAATTTGCTATTCACTATTCAATGAATTTTATTGAGAAATACACTTTTAGTTTTTATTTTTAATTAACAACATTTTATATACAAATATTGAATATTTACTCCGATACCGACGTTTCTATCATACATTTTCCATATCCATGTCATCCATATCCATATTAGTTACAAAGGAATTCGCTCATTTAAAAAGCAGTTGATTATAAATAAATTATTCTAGAGAAACTATAGCTCTTGCTATTGCTTATTAAAATTTTATAAATTCTAAATAAATTAATTTGTAATAGATATTCCTTAATAGTCAATAATAATTAAATAGATATTATTGTTGACTTAATGCACTTCTGATAGTATTCATGCACAATTAATTGATAGGACTACCACACGAATTAGTACATATAATTGAATATTTAAAATAATATTTTCTGAAATATTTCAGCTAAATTAATGTTTACATTTTTTTTAATCGTTTCAGTTAAAGAAAATATTACAATTATTTTTTATTAATTAAAAAAATTTACAATATAATAGATAATTGTGATAATTGTCAATTATCTATTGTCAATAATGTCAATAGATAATTGTGATTTACTATCAAGCAAAATCAGAAATATAATACTAAAGTTAATGATGTAATAATTAAATAATCTTCGATGTTACTATATGTATGTGTAGTTATTTTACGGAATAATTTATTAACTAAAGTCGTAGTTTAAATGCATCATCACAAATAAGATAATAAATTATGTAATTTTGTTAGGACTTATTTGTATTGGAATTTTTTTTAGAAGTAATAGAGAAACAAATTATATTGCAAAGTGTACACGAACAATTAGAAAAAAGTGATAAATAAACTTAATCTGAAATTTTCAAATACGGTTTATAAATGATTATATCAATATATAATATTTTTTAAATAATTAATATTACTACGGTTTGTAGTGACTAAAAATGATATAATTAGAATAATTTAAATAACAAGTATTATATTAAATATTAGAAATACTGAATATAGTCATAACTAACTTAAATAATAAACTCTAAGTATAATGAATGTTTATGTATTTAATTAATGTATGTATATGTATATGTACACAAATATACATTTTAGAGTGGAATTTTTTTGAAGATTCATGGATAAATTGAATTTATCAGCATTCGCTGTAATCATTGATAGGCATTGATACAGATATTCAACATTAAAATTTACAAATATTAAGATATTGTTGTAGTTGTGTATTTTGACTACATCATTTATGATTGTCATTGATGGCAGCATGAGATCACTCTTTGATATTTACTTATATATAAAAATATTTAATCGAAGTTATCAAGAAAGAAATTTAAATTATCAGTATTATATAATATCTGCATATGAGTAATATTTTATACGTAATTCTAGTTGAAATAATCAAATTTTCAAGTATATAAAAATAATCAATTAAGATACTGTGTGAAAATATATGTACCCAATATTTTTAACTTGAATTAATATAAAGGCTTTGTTCATAAACAAAGAGCACTGAAACTTCTTAGATAGACGGACTTTTGAGTTATAGAAATGTTTTGTGCTAATAATTAGCAGAATCGTTGATAAATAGATTTCATAGATTTCGTATCGATAAAATATTTCATATATAATGAATAACCTAAAAAAAGGAATTGAGTGATCGCAGTTGATCGTATTAACAACTTTTGGGATCTATTAGTATATTATTAAATAGCAGAAATATGCCAATAGCAGTTGATGGTTTTAAAAACTTTCAAGTATTTCGTTATTTCAAATTTTTACATCTATAATAGACGTTGAATATATAAATAGATCTACAACAATGATAATGTATGGTTGTAAATGATTATATCGTAATACATGTAATATATAAATATTATAAACAATCAATAATATTCGTCATAAGATAAATAGATAAGGTAAATAGATTTTGAATGTGCCAATTCATCAGAATATAGAGTAATACGTTTCCACAATATTACTCACAATATAAATGTAAAGGGCTTTTATAAATTGAATTTTTTAGGTGCTTTCGATCAGGATGTCTAAATAGTTAGGAAAAGTGTTCAAAATCTTAGCGTAATGAAAAACAAAAAATGAATAGAACTAGTGGCCGAATATGAATAGACGGTATGGAAATAAGAAAGTGTACAGTGAGTGAGTGAGAGAGAGAGAGAGAGAGAGAGAGAGAGAGAGATGTATTCATCATGATTAAACCAGCTACTTATTTCTTATACTTCTACTTATCTTTCTTATCTTCTACTTATTTTTTATTGTGGTAACTATAAAAGTTTCAAATAAAAGCTTATATACTTTACAAATTCAATGTATTAAAAATTCGTTAGTAACAACTTAAAAAAAGGTATTAGTAAATGCATTATAGGTATTAGATAAAAGATTGCAAATTTGATGCATTGTTGAACAAAAAAATGGTATTAATCATATTTAATATTACAACAAATTGTTCTGAATTTGCAACGGCCACAAACATGTGAAAAGAAAAGTTAAACAAGAATATGCGAATATGAAAAACACTGTTAATAAATAAACAGAAAACGATATGAGAAATTGGTCTATCTAGTGTATTTCCAAAGCTTTTACTGTACAAATTAAATAAAAAGCATTACTCAAAAGATCTTTACAGAAAAGCAATGGAAAATGAAATTTTGAACATAGCTATCTTTAGTATTTGGAAAGACTAGGCAGTTCCACTCCATTTTAAGGAATTGTGTAGACGAAAGTTCCAGAGGAATAGAAAGAAATTACGTATCACGATGAGGAACACGCGATACGTATACGACAGATACTCCAACGCTCCGTTTTTCTCAATTTATCGCTGTCCCCTTCTCTCTCATTCTCTCACTGTTCCTTTAGATATGTAAAAACTAGAAATAGCATTATTACCTCTGTAATTTACCTTTATTCGATACTATAAAAGTTACTACGAGCAGTAACAATGTATTTTTAAGTTATATATGTATATTAGCATATTTAAATTATGAATTATAAATATATGCAAAATTGATTTATAGTTGCCATTTAAGCATGTGTATCAAGAATTTATAAAATAATAATTATATAATAAATATTATAAAATAAAGTGTATAAAAAGTTTTAAAGAGTATGAAATATACGTAGTTATCATTTTTCTTGAAATGTTCGACTTTCCTGATATTATACGATTAAGTAAACTTCAATTTGCTAAAATTAATTATTTATCTATTAATTATTTGTTATTATATATTTTGCATACTTTATTGTATTGCGAATAAGTAAATAGTTGACATTATTCTTATTATAACCCATAAATTACATTTAATAATAGAGTTTTTTGTCTAAATTGAAAATATTTTTTTGAACATATTTTTTTTTTTTTTTTTAATATTGTGGAAACTACATGGAAACTTTTTTTTGAGCAATCATAATTAATAAAATTCCTTGCACATTTACCAATTGCATTTTGTCAGAAAATGTCAATTAGAATTCTTTTTTTTTATAAAACATCTTATTTGACTTGTCGTAAAGAGAGTCAATATTTATATTTCATAAATACAATTTCATTCCAATATTATTTATGAAAATAAATCATAAAGATTTATATATGTATGTAAGTTTTATATTCATGAACAAATTATCAAGTCATTGTGCCCATTACATTTATTATTTGTTATTAAATATTTTCTGGTAAAATGGCGAATGTACGGATATCGAAAAATGATTATAAATTAAAGTATATTTCGAGTTGTAAGTAAGAGATTTATTTTCATGTACTCAGCAAGGATAAATCGTTGAAGAAAGCGAAGTTATCGTAACTCTATTGTAAAGATGAAATTGGCATTTGGAAGGATACAACTTCTTCTTTGTCTTCTATCGTTTATTTGTAATACCACTGGTAGTTCTAAGGCAAAAAACGAAATGAAATCGTAGATCGTAGAGCATGTTTGTCTTAACGAGATTCTTGTTGGAATTTTGGAGCTGCCACAGTCCTCGATCCGCACCACTTCTTGGTTTAAAAAATATCGGAATCAGAGCTTCGTTGATTGGCGATACTTTTGGAAGTTGCAAGTTGTAAGATAAAGTACACGAGAGAGTTTTTGATCCTTCGCAAGGGCTTGTTTTGTTCGTCCACGGAAAACATCCTTCAAAAATGTGTGGATGACATTCCATTTAACAGAGGGTTCGTTTTCGTTGGTTTTATTATTGGCGAATCGAGAGATGTCGCATCAAGAATCTGTCAATAGCAATTAATTAATAATAGCAGTTAATAGCATTTAGTCAATCATTTCAATAATCCGAATCTCATATGATTTAATATTTAATTAATATAGAAATTTGTTAACATATTTTTATGGATATGGTCTGATATTGTCCATGATGATATATCCATGACAATGGATAATTGTCCATGATATTGTTATTAAATGCTTGTTTTAAATTCTTTGCGTATTATATAAGTTATATAATTATGAGTGTTCGGCACTTGCTTTTCACATTTCAGATGATTAATAGAATCGTTCAATTAATCTAGAACAAAAAGCTTTTCAGCAGTTTTGATAAGACTTCTTCAAAATATAGTTGATTTTATTTTGGTATGTATTTTATTAGATATAAATAGTAAAGTTAATATTAAGGTGAAAGTATTGGCGCTTATCGCTAATTAACGCGTGCTTCGACTTGAAATTTGCAGGGAAGAATCGAGAATAAACACGTACATACTCGTGTTGATATATTTTTGTTGCATCATATTCTCTAGCAATGGCTGATAATTTTTGTTCTTTGTTCAAATACTTGTGTGCTTGCTCAGGTAATCAGTAGTGATGTATTCGTTGGATTTAAGAGTTTGAATACAAATTGTCATTAACATAGATTCGATTACGCGAAGGTTTGTATTTCCTAGATTCAATATATTATTGCCGATGTTTACGTTTAGCTGACATGCTCGTAATTTCTGATTCAGTGTGCGGATTACATACGTTCTTTTTCATCATTAAATGTTGATGAATGTCAACTTGATCATTGATTTTTATTGATAGAATTGCAGTAGCATCTAACACTTTTACCAACTGCAATTTACATAGAATATTAAATAAATTTTTATAATATAAAATTTTTAAAATATTTTTTAACGATAAGATGAAAAATTAGACTTATAAGTCTTCAAACAGTTTATTATTGATTATTAAATAGATTATTTCTAGATCGTTTAAGTTGGACTTTCGACTAAAATTTTAATGTAAATCAACTTGAGCAACTATTAACACAATATTTCAATTTTCTTCATTCCTTGACGATGACTAATTAATTAACTCAAGTATAGAATATATCTCAAGCATTTTCAACAAAATAATCTAACTAATAAAGGAAATTAATAAATTTAAGATTGCAGTTATTTTTCTAAATTCATTTCGCTGAAATCTTATAATGGATTTTTTTCTACGGACAGTACTGTTTATTATTGAAATTTACGTTTTTTGCATAATATCTCTAATATGTAATTAAGATGTAGATAGATAGATTTAATCTTTCTAATTAATTAAATATTTAATATAACGAAAATCCTTTGATATGTATTTAAAGTAATTTCAATTTAAATTTATAAAATTTTATAAATCGATTCTTTTAAGTTCTAAAAAAATAAGTTTTTAATCATAAATTTGAGAGATTAGCAATTAGTTGAAATCCTTTGGCGTATTTAAAATATGACATATTCTGAATTATCTCTTAAGTTTTGAATGAAATTTCTTTGAGGCTCGTAGTATAACGTGTATTTCCAACATGAACGTAATAATTTTTAATTATTTCGTAGACGTTGATACTATTTTATCTGTCTTTTATTATATTTACGTAATATTATACTTTCACATTTTATATTTATAATGTAAGTACAAATTGTTGAAAAAATTTTTACTATCATTGCTGTTACTATCAGTTGGAAAGCATTTTATTCGAGACTACGTATGAACGAAATTCCACTAGATGTCGCTATGGCACATTTGCTTGGCACTTACAAATTTTATTAACACATTCCCATCAAATATAAAATAGCATAGGAAATTACAGTGAAATATGTTATCGAATAATATTATATTTCAGAATGTGTTTTGAATATTTTTTATTGATTAAATAGGAAAGCTTTATTTACATTTTTAAATCATAATAGTGTTTTAATTACAATTCGTCGTATTCTTTTTAATGAAAGTCTTTAACACAATGGTGTCTTGAATATCTCGTTAGAAACATTTTTGACAAATTAAAAATAATTACTTTTATATATTTATTAAATTAATGGAATTATTATTAATATTATAGTGCTTTAATTGAAAGTTATATAAGCTATATGAAAATATTTGTTATGTTCGTTGATTTCATACTAATTCATATTAAAATATTTTTATCGGAAAATTTTTCGGAAAAAAAAAACAAAAAAGAAAGATAAAAAAAAGATGATAAAAATATGTTACTTTTCTTTAACTAATCTTATTTATGTGGCCTTTTTCATTCTTTCAGCTCCATACGTAGATTGTTTTGTAATACAGTTTTGCAGTAAAATATTTTTATTGCATATAATATTTAAAAAAAAATTGATTGTATTAATTATGATTAATTATAAATTAATATATACATTAATTATATATACATTTATATAGACATATAAATTAATTATTGTATTGTATTAATGTTATGAATAGTAGTAATATTATGATTGATATTATCATTGTATTTGTGTACGTAAAATATGTAAAAATTATAATAAAATATTATTTATTAAGTATACTATGCATAAATTAGTATCCTTTTTCTGCTTTATATATTGCGATATTTCTTCTATGCCACTACTGATTTTTTAGATTATTAATAAAATTATTAACTAACTTTGTTATTACCATTACTTATCACTTACTAAATCCTAATTGAACGTTAAAGAACGTTAAAACCAATGTGTGCATTGTATTTATTAAAAATTATCGCCATGGTGATTAATAAATTTTCCATTGTACTTAATTGATTTTTATAATTTATTCTTTCGAATACAGTAAATATTATTAATGATATTATAGATGCTCTTTATTTCCTTCGTTTATATCCTTAAATTTTTATTTATGACGCATGATGGGTGATATATCGATTAAAACTAAATTGATATTTCTTTGTACAAAAATGGTTTGTTGATATTGGATAAAGTGATAATAAAATATGAATAACCGTTGAATACGAACGAAGTGCAGATCCGCGAACATTATATGTTTGTTAACTATTTCATACACAATAAGACTTTTGTGCAAGTCAGGAATTTGTATTGCCATAGATAAAACGATGGTAGAATGAAAAACATGCATGAAATGTAACAGGAAGCTACTAGTGAGTTCACTTTAAACTTCGTTTAAAGCTTTATGTTCAGTCGATATCGCGGAACTGTGATATACAAACGCTTGTCAAATATTACAAATAATAGTTTCAAAAGACGAATTATACTTTTATCCTTATTAAATATTATTTTGTTTGATTAGAATATTGCCGTGATCAATATTTGTATTTATATTAATGAATTTTTGCTTATGCAAAATACATGGATTTATGGTTGAGCATAAATGAATAATTTTAAATATTGAATATATATTTGTTATGATGAAAATAAATTTCACTTCATAATAAAAGTTATTTCTGTTTATAAAATTTTTCGTTTTAACATAACATTTTCATATTATAACAATCACTTTGTATAATTAATTCAATTAGGAAATTTTGTGATATTATTATATAAATAAAAATTACAATAAGTATATAGATTAAAGTAAATTTTAATAACTAATAATATTTTAAAATCTTATAAAGATTAATCTGCTTATATATATATATATATATCTATATATATATATATATATATATATATATATATATATATTAAGAGATAATTTATTCGATAATTTTGAATGTATAACTCTACGTATACCTTCATATATTCTATAATTTTAAATTCGATTAGTTTGATAATGATAATTTGATTAGAACATTATTATATTTGAATATCTGTAAATTATGAATATTTATCGACATAAAATGTAACAAATTTTTATGTAACTTGACAATTTACCAAAGAGACTATTTGTGTTGTATTTGAAATTAGAAATTCGGCTAATGGATCTTGTATCGTATCACTCATTTCTGATTTCATTAATTTCTGCACTGATACGTGCATCAAATAATCATTTCATCTGCTACGAGTGTATCTACACACTAATATTTCTCCCCAGACATTTCCTATCCTTTCATTTCATAATGATATTGTATGCGAATTTGATTTTAATAAGTGCATTAATATACAAAAAACTCACTACACATAAGGCTAGGAATACCTTTGTAATTGTTTGATAAATATGTTTTACTTTTATATCTTCATTTTTAAATGATAATTGATTTTAATATTATTGTAATACATTGAGATGTTACGGATTAAAAAATTTATATTGAAATGCATTTGTACTGACATTTCAATGATAAATTGGCAATATAAATCTCTTAATATATGTTAATATTAATCATTTATAAATTTTCACACGAACAATTATGGATGAAATCATTACCATATAATTTATTAAATGAATTAATTATTAATCTTATATATAAAAATTATATATAGGAAAAAATGACTCAACCGTATTAAAATAGTTTTTAATGATAAAAACACAACTATTTACAGGATAAATTATTTACAGGAAAAAAATATTATATTATATTGGTTCCTAAGACATATATATTAATATAAACATACTTAAAAGTGTTTTAAAGATTCGGAAATGCTAGTTGATTATTTTTGCAACTTGTAATTTCATTTTAGATACTTATCTTATGAAGTATGAGAGAGAGAGAGAGAGAGAGAGAGAGAGAGTGTGAGAGAGAGAAGCTATATCGAGCACAACGTCTTTAATTCAACTTTAAAATCGTCCTCCTTCATTTGTCCGTCATGTCTCTTCTGTAGGATGCCAACTTACTGAAACTTTCTGCATCTCCAATACAAGTTTCGCTTTATGAAGTTCCCGTTGCCCTAAATAGGCACATAACATATTACCTGCTAATTCTTACGTACTTTATATAAATCAATTTTAAACATAAACTGTAGACAAGACAGAATTGAGTCGATACGAAAGTCGTTTAACAAAATAGACTTTTTGCTATAAAGTTCAATTCTAAATTGAATAAAAGTGATGGTAAGGATTATGACAGTTTGAATATTATATTTTCATGACTTCAATGCCGATTATTTAACACTGCGTGAAGTGCTCTTTGCCAAAATTGTCAATTGTCATTTTAATCGCTCATTTCATAAGAATTCGACAAATAACTTATTTAAATGAACAGAAATAAATTGATTAAGTTTATAAAAATGAGAAATCGTGTATGCAAGTGTATGTAAGTAAGTAAAAGTACATTTAAGTGACTATCATAATGAATTCAGAATTTTATTTGCTTCAGCTGATAGCAGAACTTGCGGCATTGAATTTGTCTTAAGCACGAAGTATCGACATATTCTCTCGACCGATCACATTTTAATTGATATAGAGCCGACGCACACTGCAATCGCACTGGAATATATATGGTAGCCAGGACTTGTCTCGGTTGATTAATAAAAATTCACGTTTTACAAATTTGCGCTCAAATTACAATTCACCTTTGTATTCCGTAGAGTCCGTCAGTTACATTTATTTCTATTCCTTTTCATTCTACTATTACGAACGATGATGCATACTTACATATTTTTTGTTTCCATCCAAAGTGCAAAACTTTGCAAAATTGGCTCGATGCTCGATGGCCAAACTTTTGTAAATCTACAAATAAATAGAAATAAATCACAAGTTATAGCGAAGGAGCAATACTCCTAATACTATGATCTATCGGCTAAAGAGTCGATTGTTCTCATCTTAGTATAAGACAGATGAGTAAGGTATAACGAACGGGTCGTCTGCTCATCGTCATACCGCGCCAACTTAACAATTCAGTAGTTACTTATATTTTACTTGATTCTGCTCATGCTTGTAAAATTGAATGTACAAAGTGCGCGTTTGAATAGTGAAAGTCATGAGTTAATTTGACAAGAGTACAAACTCGTCGGAAGGACGTGATCATCCAAGATAATAGAGCACCTTTGATCTTCGATCAATGCCATAGCTTCATCCACGAGGATATTTTTATAATGTCGCATCTTCCGACTCACCTACCAAGTTCCTCGTTCTTATTGATTTCAGGATGATACGTTACGTTACGGTCACACTCCCTCCTCGAGCATTAAACAATATTCATCTTTCCATGCGAGATAAGCAACGCCATAACAAGCGCATAACGAACGAGGATCATAACGTAACGGGAAAGACTCGGCACCTATCTAATCCCCTTCCATTCAATGGTGCGACGCCATGAGGAATATGGAAGCTTGAATAAAGAAGAGAGCAGGAAGGACATTTTGGCGCGCCACTGGCCAGCTCAAATTTTCCGTGCCTACGTCCGAGTGCGAGTGCGAGGGAAGTGAAATATGCGTCGGGGCATTTTACTTTTGTACAGTGTTATGGCCTCGCAAGGGTTAGTAGGCGAGGTATGCGCGTCGATTGTTACAGCCATAAACGCAAATTAAAGCGAGAGGCATTTCCGACGTCGGCAACTCGAGCGCAATCATCTCTTTTCCCTCCAAAGCGCGTTCCCACTTCCTACAATTATGCGCCTTTTTTAACCGGATAATACAATTAAGAAATGTCTCTACATTATTAAGTATCGCCGTAGTGTAATTATTAACAAATGCTTTCGATTTGAGCAGTGGCGGGCGGGTTGTGGGGGGGGGGGGGGGGGGGGGGGGGGGGGCGGGGGGTGTTGCGCAACATTGTGGGATGATAATGTTAATTGGATGATTAATAATCCGTGAAAAGTTATTTAATTAAAGCGCCTTACATAAATTTCGAGCGAGATAAGAAATTTCGAATTGCTATTTGTCTTTTGAATTTATATTATTTCAAATAGTACGACGAATGTTGTTGTTGTGTGCATATATGTGCGTGCGTGCGTGCGTGCGTGCGTGCGTGTATGTTTGGATAAGCGTATTTATCAAATGAACTTGTTGAAAAAAATCATAACTTTATTACACGATGTTTGAATTTTTAATTTTTCATCACTCTCGAAACAATTTGTTTAAATATCCTTATAAAAATAGCAGTTCCTATAATATTTAAATATGGTGTGAAATTATTCTTCACACCTTTAAGTACAATATTGGGTCGGGTTTAATCATTCGAAAAGTTTTAACAATGAAAGTATCGATTCACGATAACTTTTAAAACGAAACTTATATTTTCTATATTCATTCATTTCATTAAAAATATCGATTTAAAATATTTATCGTTAGTCTTATGAACGGATTTAGATTATTATTTGTTGAAATTATTATACTGCTATATGTATGCGTGCATGCGCTTATGCGTGTATGGGTGCTGCTCTATATATATATATATATATATATATACATATATACAAACTCGTATTTGTATTACGTACGTATGTACACTTGAGTTTCAAAGCATCTCGACTTATAATAAAATTAATCAATATGAAATATTAAATTTTTATCAAATAAATAATTATGTTGCGATTTCAGTCTCAATTTGCCTCTTATTTGACGAATGTCCAAGCATGTCTTAATACGTGGATAGTAAAAGTCTAATAATAACGAATACGGCCTCATAATCACATTAGTTTAATGAAATAATTTCATAGAAGTTTAATGAAATAATTTTAGCTTTTATGCAGATGTGAGACATATTTTAATATTAAGAATTAAAAATTGTACAGTTGTAATAAAATTTTAGCAATAAAGTTTTTAGTAGGTTTAAAAATACTTTTAATATACATCGTGTGTCAGTTGAATTATTCAATGTATCGGCTCGTTTTATGTTGCTATTTCAAAGTCATATGGAAATAACTATAAAGGACATCTGAAATAATATTTGAAAGAATAGAATACAGAGTCATAATAAAGTATAATCGAACTATATATTAATACATATATTTTCATGAAATTTGTCATTTTTTATTCAAATATATCTATATTTGAATAAAATTTATATTAATTATATAAATTAAAAATAAAGAATAAATGTAAAGAGATAGAGCATTTAATAAAATAATAATAAATATATATATATATATATATATATATATATATACATATATAGGTTGGATAATAATTTGAAATCCAATCGATTGGATTATTATTTTACTATGCGACAAAATGTATTTCTATTCCATTATACTAACATTAATTATTTGAACTATTATTTTATTTTATTCTAAAAACAAAAATTGAAATTATCTAATAGCTCCCACTTGTTTCTATTTTTTTTTTTTAAATACAAATAACTATTTATTTATTAACATTTAAATTGTCCGAGTTTGAAGAAATATAATGAATTAAGAGATATAAAGACAATAAAAAATGTCTACTTAACCATTAGACTTTTGATTAAAATTTCCATAAATTTGTAATAATTTTATATTTGGATAAGCTATGACTTCATATTAATAACAATATCTACTAAGGACTTTATAACCGAAGGTATATTTTATTGTTAACGAAGTAATAAAGTCATTCAAAAAGTAAATAAAATAATTTCTCGAATATCTGAATTTGACTTTACAAATATATTACACGGCATAAGAAATATAAAATACGTCGATTCGGCAATGTGCCAGAAGAGAACACGAGTTCTTTATTAGTATATAAACTATTTTTATCTTGTTATTAGTTAAGTGTTACACCAAGATCTCTGTCTTTCTATTATAGAATCTTTTGAAAGCATATTTACAGAACTAGTAACTAGTCAAGATTGGGTTGTCTTTTTTCATTTCTCGTAAGACAGTTAGTTACACGTACTCGCCGCTAGCTATTTGCTGTTTCCTCAATCACTAACTGTGCAGTTGCGGACAACATCGACTACGACCTGAATAAAAGATTTTTATAACTAAGCTGTGACTATATTTAAGCAGAAAACGTACACACGCTCTTTAACTATACAATAAAAGAAATATTTTAAGATAGCGACGAACATTATTTTTCTCGTCAATCTGGTTGATGAGCCCTGCAGTCTGTCAAGCTCTAGACATAAGAATCTTTCTTTTTTACTGTAAATAGAGAAATGCATGGTAGAGAGAAAGATGATAGAGGTAAATAAATAAAACTATTTTATTATTAGCTCTGTATGATATAGATATATGTAATAAAGTTTATTGCAATTGATGTGCATTTATACTATTGAAATTTTTCACAAATTAATAATTCAATGACGATTGAATTCACAATTGAAATTTATAATACTTAAATATGTTTTAAATATATAAACGCACACGCGCGCGCGCGCGCGCGCGCGCGCACACACACACACACACACACACACACACACACTAACTCTTGCACGTCCAAATATTAATTATAAAGTTAATATATTTTTATTGAGACATTGTGTCAATCTTAGGTAATTTCACAATTTTATTCCAATATATTCATTGAAATTTATATCGCAAATAAATGTGAAACGCCAATATAAAAAACAGTTTTTCTTTTCAAAAAGTGATGAAGAAAAAAATTAAATTACACAAGATAATCCATATCGGATACATATATATATACATTTTGTATTATGCTATCTATTCAGATTCTAAATCTCTTTTTCCTATGTACAATCGAATAGTGACTTTTAAAATAAAATGAATTTTTTTTTTTTTTTTTTGATAAAATATGTTTTAAAATGACTTTTGTTTAATGTGGTCTTTTAATGTCAGATATATCATAATAATTGTTAAACCAAACACGATTTTAATTAAAAGAGGATTTTATTAATGTAAAATTTAGATAACTTAAACTAGACATTATTTATAGTTGTACAAGTTTTCAAATCAAATTTGTATAATAATAGATGTGGAAGGTGCATTAATGTAAATTAATTCAAAGTACAAAAATTGTTACAAAAGTTCTTGTAAATTCTTATTAAGTTTTAGATTCATTTTATGATTTTCAATGATTTCGAAGGAGACAATAGAAAATATTTATGAAAATATTTCGCAGAATATTAAAAAGATATATAAATAATTGAAATACTGTATTTTGTTGAAATATATGTCTTACATAAATTAATCCCTAATAATACGTACGCACACGTCTTTAAATAATCTCACTGAAGAATAAATCAATATTCAGCTTAGGTAAAAAAAAAAAATATATATATATATATGAAAATTAAGGAGAAGAATCAATGCTGATTAAGTATAAAAAAAGTAAATCGAACGAAAAATTTTTTTTGTACGGAGTTTCGTTTTAATGAAAAGCAAGAAAGTATTAACTGGCAAAGAACTGGATCACATATAAACACAGTCTGTGTGTGTGCGTGCGTGCGTGCGTGCGTGCGCGTGTGTGTGTATAGAACAACAACTCTATCTTTCAAGAAAAACTGAAGTGCGAAGTTTAGACATACAAGTTTAAATTGAATATTCAGATGAAATATTCTTTTTGCCTTAAAAATTAATTCACTTATTTATAATTGACATATTGAAATTTATTTTGTTTCTTTATTTAAGGTATGTGATCTTATCGGACAATTTAATTTAATAATAACGTTTAAACAAAATTTATATCATTAAGATTATTTGAAAAAATCTATGTAGCAGTTTGGAAGAAAATTGCGTATAAACTGTTAATATATTCAAATAAAAATACTGATATTGATTAATATACTTTAATTTAACAGCATACTGTGATTTACTTATCATTTTAACAAATTTGAATGTATCCGGACGTATGTATAGTTTTAAGCGTCTAGAATTATTTGAACATTAAACTATTTGAAATTAATTTCAACATTTCAACTAATTTTACTTTCATTTAAGAAAAATCACGAACCACTATTTTCAATTGCGCAATGTTTCTATAATTATTTAGTTAAGAAGAGAATTAAGTTAAGCCTGAATCGCCTAAATATTCATCCCTTTTAATTAAAATTTTTTTTTCTTCGGCTTATCTATTTAATAATAAATGTACTTTTCATATTTATCTACACTGATCTTTACATAACGAATCTTAAAAAGAAGAAAAAACTGTTGTCCTTTTGATTGAAAAGTTATCAATTAGTTCCTAACCTTCTAATTTATCTCTTACAAAGGTATTTTTGTTAACAATCAATTTTAAGGAAGACTATCTAACTGCTGTAATTATTATATTCACAAACTGTCATGGCTATTAGCTGTTTACGTATGTTCACAATAATGAAGATATATTTAGAAATAGATATCCTGAACACCTTGTGAATAGTATAGAGAACGATAAAGTGTTAAACTAGTGGAGCAAATCATCCAAAACATGCGATTAAAAAAGAGATTAGGAAACTTGATAAAAGGTAGTTTAAGTGGACATTTTTTCCACAAATGAGTTGGTATTATTATTACGGTAAACTCGATACAAATACTATTATAACCACTGGTTGAATTTATAGGTAGATGTGTGTTTGAGCGCGCGTATGGAGTGAGAGTGTGTGAGAGAGAGAGAGAGAGAGAGAGAGAGAGAGAGAGAGAGAGAGAGAGAGAGAAAGAGACGTTAAATGTTCTTCGTCTCTCTTTGAAAATATCTATTTCTGAAAGTGCATTATTCCTTATATTTCCCGTATATTGAATATTCATTATTTTTATTGCTTAATTCGCCAGTACACATCCTTATAGATAAAAATTAAATATCGTCGTTCGGGATATCGGGATTCGTCATTAATATTTTCGCTCCCTAGAATCCAACCTTAAACAAAATATTAAACGTTATTTGAAATTAATTTAAAATGCAAATAAATTATAAATACACTATTGAATTTACATTTCTCAAACTTCTCTGTACTCTCAGATTGTATTTATCATTTCAATCTCCCTATAATTGAATTCATACCATCGATCTGCTTCAATCACTTAAACGATTGCATAAGTTTTTTCAAAGCAAGGACTCATAGGTCGAATACTCCATAAGTCCATGAATATTCGAAAAGTATGCTTTTCGATAATAATAATCATTGTTTCTGCGCGCGTGCTTTTCGCACTTGAAAAACTTGAAATTCACCAGTGAAGTACTTGAAGTCTAAATCAGCTATTGCAATTATGAATGAATATTCAAAGTTCCCTTGTTGTGATACTATCGTGACACGGCCATTCGGGTCCATCAATATAAAGTTACCCCCTCCCCCTCCTCCCTCCCCCCACTCCCCCACCACGAATCAACCCCGGTGAGAGCGCAGAGCCGAGACTGGCATTATGATAGGAAACGCTGCACTTGTAAGTGCGAGAACGTCGACTCCGGGGATGAAAAACAAAGTCGCCCGCAGTAAACAGCCACGGAGGGCCGATTTAAGGCCGTCGGTTTAGCTTGGAGGACGATTATCCCAAAGGATGACAAATGGCGCGCGCCTGCAAAGAATCTCCGCTTACGATACGCGTTAGCCTCGGCGGTGCGTAACGCGGCTATCGAAATACCTCGACTTGCTCTCACAACCCCAGCTGCTTCCCTTCTCTCCCCGCCACGACCACCAACCCCCGTCACTCTCCCTCTCGGGCGGCCTGCTCACCCCCTCCCGGCCGAAGGGAAGACTCGCAGCATCCAGCATCCATGCGGGGCGGCTCAGTCGCTGCCGAGTCCGCGACTTGAACCGATCGTTGGACGCGTATGACCGAGGAGATACCGGCCGGAAGTTCGCCAGTGAGGGTCTAAAGCCGCGTGGAGAACAGAAGGGAAAATAGGCGAGAAGAGGCGCTGGCGAAGGCGCAGGAGGAGAGTTGTTTGCCCGCGGGAACGTGATCGTGTGTTGTGGCCGGGGAGGAGAGGCGGGGACATCAGGCTCGGATGCTCGCGAGAACGAGACGCTGCCACGTTGGAAGGGAACGTATTCACGGCCGTCAACAAGTTTCTGACGACATCCCCGCTGATTAACAAGCTCAAGCTGCTCATGGTAAGTTCGGCGTACGAAGGCTTCCGACTTGCAACGTGGCTTTCTGACTTTGAGGCGCTCTCGTTAGGATGGCTCAGGGCGACCTAACATGACAAATCGCCGATTTTACGCCTTCGGTAAAAAGTTCTTTTAAGCTTTATTGGTTTGAGCTTGCATGCGAATCTCATCTACAGCGCTAAATAAAAGCTACGTCATTTTATTCTGAATTTCAAACCAACTATTACAATTATAATTAATTTTTTTTTTTCTAATTCACTAGGATCAATATTCTATATATCTCAAAAGATCTCAAATTCAAAAGTTGAATTAAATTAGTCATTGCATACATTTTTATTACTTATATTTATTTGTATCCTTAATTTTATTACCACTATAATATGTAGATGTTTCAATACTTTTGGGTAATTTCATTATCTACATAAAACTGCCAAAAGTAATAATGACTCGGATAGATAATTGAATTATAATCTGGACTTATTATCTCGAATGTTTTCATTTTCATATATGAGATTTTAAAAGTTGTTATTAAAACATTCATAATATCTCATAAATAATATATGAAATTATGTATTCCAAACACATTAATAAAAAAAAAAAATATATATATATATATATATATATTTCTCTAATAAATGTCCTTTATTAAATAAAGCACATTGTTAAAATTATATTATTGTTATAATTCATCTAAAGACGAAATGTTTGTTGTGAAAATTTGCAATCAAAATTACATTATAATTGCGGTAAAAATTTTTTTTAGAAATTTTATCCTTTGTATGCGTTATTTACTAACTTTTACTGCGATGATTAAAAATATCGCATACAATTTATTCTCAATGGAATTAAATATTCAAATGTACCTTTAAATGTACAAAAGATTACTTGCAATACGTTCATTCAAGTTATTAGCAAAAACTGCATTAATTAAACAACTACTAATAAGATTTTAGGAAGAAATTTTTAAATTAAATTAAATATGCTTTTGATTTATTATTCGTTAAATCAACATTACATATGAGTATAGTAAATATTTCCATTTAAATCAAAATTATTGATAAACTTTTACTAATTGTCGCCTCACTTTCAAATATGTCAGTTATTAATAAAGTCTAAATTCCAAATTAAAAAAATGTTTCCAATTCAAAGATAATCTACTAGGGTATTATTAACTGTAAAATATTCGGTTGAAATTGTAACTTTAATTAATGAATATACTTCGTAATAATTATGAAAAGCGACTTTGATCATTTTTACTTACATAAAGACTTGCTTTTATTTTATGAAAATATGATTATATTAAAGTCATCTCACTTTATTTCTAAAAATTTATATATTTTCTTAATATTTATGCATTAAGAGTTTAATCAAATCTATTCGTATAATTTGGTTACACATTTGTATATTACATTTTTAATTTGTAATGAACATAGTATTCGATATTTACAATTTTTTTTTAAACACATTAAAAAGGTGTATTGTAGGTAAATTATATATTGGTGCATTTTTAATATGCATTAAAAAAAACATCAAATATATATTAAATAAATTTTTATATCAATTACAGAATTTTAGCAATCAGTATCATTATTATATTCGATGAAATAAACATGATCGAATTATATGTGTTAGCACTAGAAACATTCTTTATAAGCATAAAATATCATTTCATTTAAAACTATTGAATGAAAACGTAATATTTTCATTGCATATTATTTATAATTTATGCCTAAAATTTATATTGCATTTTGAAATGGATCTGCAATTAGGCAATATTATGAAATATTATTATTGCCTTCTTGTAACGGAGATGTGTATTTGAATAAAATCTGTTTTTTTTTTTTATTTTGTGTACCGACGTGTAAACATGAAATTAGTAATTTTTCAATATTCTATATAATTGCATTCACACAATTGTCGGATATCAGATATTTCATTTTCGATTAATTCCTCGCCATTGGCTTCTTTCACAGCATCAAGTAATATTTCTTCAATACATTTTTTTGAATAATTTTTCGATTTTATTTCCAGCATATTTATTACATAAATTCTCATTTTTTAATGACATATTTATTATTAACTATTATTTTAATTATTGACAGAGGTTTTAAGAGTCGGTATTTCCGAAAAATTTTTTTTTTTTTTTTTATTGTATACAATACTTCACTACGTGTAATTTCATTACAGAGTTGATTGAAAATATGGCAATACAAATTTATTGTCAATACAGATTTTTTATCTCTACAATTTTCATGCGTAAAAGCCCTAATTTTACTGAAAATGAATGAATATGTGTTAATGCAATACGTAAATCAATTCATTTAGATGAATTTTACGTATGAGTTTATTATAGTCTAATTTGTCATATTTATCAATAAAAATATTGTCTCATAAAATTATTAATTGACAATAAGAAGAAAAAGAGCTTGTTGTTATAAATATGAATACATAAAAGAAAATATCGAATAGACATTAATTTTGAACGTAACAAATATTACTTCCATGCATAAATATTTACAGAAATTTTTAAATAAATATTATGTCTATGTATGAACTGTGTACCCTCGTATTTACTTAAATATTATGATAACGAGATATTATGATATCAAAAACATTAAAGACAATAAAATAATTATCAATTAGATTAATAGATACTAGTAATAAATAATTAAGAACAATTTACAATAAAAGCATTATTTTATTCAATTATTTATGATGGTGTTTGGGCTAATGGAATGTCTTCATATTTTTTGGCAAATTTGTACGGAAATTCGGCAATTTCTTCAAAATCTAATTTTATTTTTAAGTATTAGCCTTACTAGATAAATTTTTTTTATTTGGATTACATCAGAACAGATGAAAATAAAAGAAGATTCAAATTTAAATCAATATTTTAGTCATAATTTTCCTGATAATTATATAATTAATGATAATATACATTATTGCGTATATGTATGTTTTAATAAAAATTTAGAGACGATGGTGCATCTATGAATTATGATAAACGTATTGAAAATTAATATACAAGTTGTTTTTAAGCTTCTTTTCTCTAATTTTTCTAAAGCCGTTCATATAAACTTAATAAGTTATCTTTTATCTGAAAAATTACATTTAGTTGTAATTGAAAAAAACAATTTTTCGATTCGGAATTTAATATCTTTCTTTAAATTTTCAAAACAACCTCTTCTATTAACAATACAAAATTATAATTAATAAATATATTTTCAGACGAATATACTTAAAATTAGTTATGCAGTTATAAAAAATGACTATAATAAAATAAATGTACACTTACATTAAGATTTTTCTCCCACTTCTTTTTTTTTTCTATTAAGTAACTGGCTTGCCGTACTTTAGTTTTTGTATCGTAATTTTTACCCAATGAATGACCTTCATTCTCTTACACGACTTCACTGCAATATATACATTTATTAATGAATTTCGATGATGTTATCAAATAATTGATTGATGGCCATTAAGTCGACATGAAAGATTTTAAAGCGCATGTGTCTCCGAAAGATGTGTATAACTAAAGTCTCGTGAGGGAATCGTAGAAGACGTTACGCGTACTTGACAATGAGAAACGGGAGCACTCATAAGCAGTGAAGGAAGTTCAAGTGTTGACAGATGAAAGGTGAATAGGAGGAGATCGGAGAGAGAACTTGCCAGGTTTTTTTCTTTCGTGCCGTGAGGCTGATTTCCAGGGAAAAGGCCATTATAGTGATTATGTTACTGGAAGTTGAAAGATACTGGAAATATAAATGGGAAAGAATAGCTTCTGAGGCGCAGTAAAGTAACTTTGAGAATACGTTCGAAGGAAAGAAATAAACGATGAGAGAATCGCAGCACAAGACATTCTGAAAAAAATTGAAATTTTTTAGCCTAGCGGAATATCGGACACTGGATAAATTATTATTAAGAATTCTATTATCGCAAGAAGAGAATCAATGTTTACGTTACAATGGCCAATTTTATCAAAAATAGGTTAAGAATAAATAAGGCTATTTACAATCATATTTTTAAATATATTCAGTAGCTTATAGATTGCCTGTCATATGTTATAACTGCACACAGAAAACATTCTTTCTCCTTTTTTTCTCTCCTTTACTTGGCATGAAGCGGCAAATAATTGCAATATAATGATCTTTATTTATGACAAATATACCGGGAAATTACAATAGCGAGGCCATTTACTTTATACTACTTTGAAGAACAACATAATTAGTGAGCAGATGATTTGAATATAAAATTTGCTATTTACATACTTAATCGTTGCTGTATTACAACTATAAGAGTTCTTAAGCAAGATTCATTCAAAAAGAAGATTTTCATTAAATAAGCACGAGGAGCGAGGTAAGAGATTACGAAAAATCAATGTCCAATCAATTGTCAATCAAGTTTGGCTTACTAAAAAAATACAATGTACCGGGAAAGTCTAAGGTACCTTGAATTTGTCATATTTCATATATCGCGAGTTATCTTATTCAGTAATTATGTTTTTCCTTGCAAACTAAGATATCATTATTACACATGCTTCAAACAGTATAAACTAGGATAAAAAAATATAAATAAGTAAGGATGGTAGGAAATGTTATCGATGAATATTTTTCTTTATAAAATAAACATTAATATTGAAAAAGAGTTGCCATGTAATTGGATGGAAATGGAATACAATAAGGGAATTGGTAATAATAGATAGATGACAAAATATAATAAGAATTAAGAATATTGCTAGTTTAAATAAGTTTCAATATAAATAAGAAACAATATATATATATATATATATATATATATATATAAATTTGAAAGAAAATCGAATGTACCTACGATTATAAAGCTTAATAATCGAATAATAATTCACCAACATTATCTAGAAAATGCTCTTCAAGTATATTTTTGATGTAATGTAATAAACATTATTAGTAATGAAGTTATCTACCTTATCATAATTAATATAAAAAGCGCAGAGGAAAAGGGTTTTTAAAAATTCGTATTCAAGCAATTGCATTTTTAACTATTTAAATTTTATTTTTAATTTTTAGTCCTGTTTAATTTTTAGTTAATAATAATAATATTAACAGCTAAATAGACAAGTGCTCGGCAAATAATTAAGAAAATTTTGAAGTTAATTTGGAAAAAGAAATTCCTTGGTTCTTTTACGCCTCTAATTCTGTTTATACCGGAAAAGTCTTTTTCTCATCTTCGTCTTCATCCTTTTCACTTATTCTTTTCTCTATATTTTTTCTATTTCAAATTCTGTAGACTAAAGAAGCCATTACTTCTCATTATAATCCAATTGAGTATGCACAGTCGATACATTTTACAGAGTAAATACTCATAGTATAAAGCTTGGTAACCAGAAACACTAAGGGCTTAGCTTTAAAGTCAGCTTAGCTAATAAGTGAAATGAATATTGAATGTATGTGTCGAGTAAAAAATTTTATCCAAGTAAAATTAAAGTGCACCTATCTAATGCACTGAAAGATGTCTTAAGTATATATTTAGATATATATGGAAATGAAATAAAGTAAGCAGAATAATAATTTTACAAAAAATGCATAATGTAATTATCGTACAATTTAAAAGAATTATAAAATTCAAGGTTGGGCAAATAAAATGATAAATCAATCGAATATAAAAATTGAGTATTTTTTTTTCTTCATCGATTATAAAATTTATCTTCTCTCATATTATAATGTTTAAAATAGAATATTTCGGGGGATATAAGTATAAACTTATCTAATCTTGTACCAAACACATTATACTGCAGTTTTTTTTTTTATAATTTGAAATATATATTCAAATGAATTGTTCTGATGATAAAATTAATGGAATTAATCTGACCATAATGGTTTTTTTTGTTTTTTTTTGTTTTTTTTTTTTTTTTTAACAAGATAACCTAATTTTATTAATAATACTAATTTAAGGATTCGTTATTTCCTATCTGATATTACACAAAAGCTCGTCCTATGTAAATAATAATGCTCGTCCCATGTAATATCAAGTAGCCGTTAATTAAATATTTATTGATATAATAAATTATCGTTTACATATCGAAAATACACAATCGTTAGCTGTAGCAAAACACACTGAGCAATTATCGACGGTAAATCACGGCATTGTGACGACTGACGACGGCTCCACGATTAGGAATGAAAAGTAAGGCAGAATTGACCGAGTAATGCATGCGAGGGAATTTGCCAACTGGGAAGAAGGATGCCGAATGTACAGAACGAGCGAAGAAGAAGTGGGGCATTTGAAACGGGGAAAGCTGTTTCAGCAGCTATTGGACCAGGAAGGAAAAAGTGTCATCTGTTTGGTGGACGACCACAAAATTATTAGAACGAAAGAGCGAGGAAGAGAGTGTGTAGGATTGTTCACGGGGCTTGGTGAATCCCACGATCGCAAATACTCCTATATAAGCTCAATAATAATAATATTCAAGCTTAAGTAATATAAGTTACCTATACACATACCTGTGACTCGCTCTTTTATTTACAATTTAATACGTTATTTATAGGATGCACACACCCGTACATACAGAGAGACAGATAGATACACCTCCCATATTATTAATTTCTGGCTCATATTGTTTATAAGCATACATTCGCGCGCGCACGCGCGCGCACACACACACACACACACACACACACACACTCTCTCTATCTCTCTCTCTCTCTCTATCTCTCTCTATCTCTATCTCTCTCTGTGGTTGTATGTGTGTGGATGTTCATACGTACGTTGCGCATGCACTATAATCGTGATTTGTATTCAACCATTTTTTTGTTTTTTTTTTCCATATTTCGTTTATATTACGAAACGATAATGTAGCGCGCGTCTATCGAGTGAAATAGAAATACTTGCAATTTAAGCAAAGTTTATTTCGAAAATTTTGCTTCTTGTAAAATACAATGATTTAAATCTCGGCTTATCTTTGTTTCACATTGTTATAATGCATAGTATCACTCTGCAATTGCCAGCAATTATCTATTCATGCAAGTGTTTGTATTTCATAATGTACTTGGTGTCTGCGGTTATTAAGGCGAACAGGCCACGGAGACTCCATGTCCCAATGATTCTCAACTTGTTATAATTTACGTAAAAATGAGAGCGCTCAATAAAGTAATTTAAAAAGAGAATAAATGAAACGTACTTATCACCATTGAAATATGATTTACAATTACGGTAGAAAAATACAAAAAACTTTAATAAAGAAAAAGTTATTCAATGATGAAAAATTTTATCAAGCCAAGTAACGCAATTGTGGTGATATTGTAATTTTGTCAGCTCTGCTACCTGAATAATAACAAAAATTATTAAATATAAGTAATAGAAAAATAAGAGGAAATATCAAAAAAGTTAACGTTACAGTAGAACTCAATACAGATATGAACTAATTTAATATTAAAATTTACATATAAAATGTATGAAATTATACAAAATTTCAAATAAATTATGTACAGATAGCGGGGACAGCCGTTGAAGTGAAGGGAATGAACAAAATATTAAAGTAGATTAATCAGCCGATTGTATACGTAGATGATGAAAACAATTGTTAGTGAAATAAAACTTAAACCTTAACTATAATTATAAATTCAATAAAGAGTTAGGAGCTTAATAAAATCATTCGAATTTTAAAATTCTCAACCATTTCTATTTTATATTAAAATGTCACATATATTTTATTAAAATGAACTTTCGCAATATTTTATGACTTTTGTATGAGGCCACTTATTTATTTATTTAATTACTTTGAACACATTTACTTTTAGAATACAAAGGATAATTTGAATCCTATTTACATACTTGAATTCTACATAATAAGCACCTATTTTTATTAATATCTCTTTCAAGTCTTAAATTCTTGTTCTTCTTCTTAAGTCTTCAACCATATTTTAAAAGGTTTGGTTTCTGCTATTTCTAAATAATTAACAAAAGCTTGGAGGAAGTCAGTGAAACGCACTCTTTAAGTATTATCGACTGCATTTTGTTTCTATATGATTTTTTTTTTTTTTTTTTTTTTTTTTTTTTTTTTTTATGAATAAATGAAAATTATTATTTAATTATTTAATAAATCGTTTTATAAGGTAAAATAGGAATGTAGTGAAAATAATTTGTTGTTTTTGTCAAAATTATTAACTTATTTTTATGTTAAAAGAATATTTAATAAACTTATACATTGTATCGTCCTTGATTTGAAGCTTCAATTGTATTATTTTGTAAAATATATTGATTGTTTAATAACGTAAATAAAATACTTCATTAACATTATTAACCACTCAATCCGTAATTTATAACAGAGTTGCTAATATTTTTGGTAGGTTTAACAATAACGTTTAATATAACAATAACAAAATTTATGTAATATGATGTATTTAGCACTAGAATTTTTTCAATATTATAAAAACATTGATATTATGACTAATTGTGTAGATATATGTGTGTAGATCGAATTTGGCTTCTTATTTGGCATCACTTACCTTTGAATCAGAAGCTACTAATATTTTTATCTTTTTATCATTTTAAAAATTATTTTTATATACTTTATTATAATTTATTAAACTATTCCACATTTATAAATCTCTTAAATTTATTTAGATTTTTATAGAATTTCATAGTTTATTACCCTCATAAGTGTACATGATTTATATGGATCTTTTAACTATAAAAATACAGACCGGAAAATATATTTAACTTAATTTTTCTCTATGGTTTATATTATAATTAGGTATAAATATTTTATTATATTTACCATTTTTATTGGTATCGTAAAAACCTTGTTTTCATATTTA
The DNA here is from genome assembly GCF_000503995.2 of Ceratosolen solmsi marchali. NCBI lineage: Eukaryota > Metazoa > Arthropoda > Insecta > Hymenoptera > Agaonidae > Ceratosolen > Ceratosolen solmsi. Next base: position 2,929,459 of record NW_011948423.1, read on the forward strand.
ATGTCCCATTCATAATTTTTTAATGATGTTATATCGTTATTTTATATTTGTTGAAACATACGAATTAAAGAAATTGAAATAAATTCAAACTCTGATCTGTTGATTCATTATTACATTACGTTATTCGGTTATTATATATAAATCTAGATTGTGTACATTTTAAAAATAAATTATAATTTTTTGTAATTTGTAATAAATATTGTAATACGTATTTTATTAGCATTATTATAGATAAATATTTATTTCATCATTATTACTTTTACTTTAAAAGTTGAGATAATAATTATTGTCATTGTTTTTACAAGTAAAAATAATTTTGTGTCGTATACTTTTTAATCAATGATATAAATTGCATATATATAATGTAGTTACTGAACCGTCATTTTATAAAATAATGCAAATTTAATAAATAATCTAACATTTTCTCAGATATTTGACATAACTAATGTTACTTCCATTTCTAATCTTTTTCTAATGAATATGCCTTTGACAATTATTCTTTACTATTTCATAAAGTAAACAATTAAGATTATATGTTATTTTATTCCGGTATGAAAAAGAAATATAAATAATTTTTTTCTATTATTTATAATACTTTTAATCGAAACTTTTATTTTTAGATTTTATATAAATCATTTATATATTAATGCAACTAGAAGTAAAAAAAACCAGCAATTTATTATCCAATTTTTAAAATTTGAAACTAATTTTACAAATATATGATTTTACAAATTGCAAGAATAATATTACAAAAATTTGATTTAATAATGATATTTTATTAAGCCTTTTCATTTAGACGTATAATACGCAACCATGGGGTTGTTATAATTTTCTTTCATTTTGCTTTTCTGGAAAAATGACTGAACGAACGTATTTAAACATAAAATAGAATCTTAAGATTTACGTGGAATGATTTCTTGCATTGTTCTGGTATGTACAGAGATGCTTTTAACGAGAAGATAAAATAAATTACTATATAATGCATATTATCATGCCACTTTGGAATGATTGTGTTGCCAAATGAACCGTTAATTCCGAATATTTTACGTTTGATTTGCAATTTGCAGCAGTAATTTTAATTGTTCGGGTTCGATACTTGCTGATACAAGTTCCGAGACCTTAATAAAAACGATTGACAGATGAAATAGATTTCATCTACTTCAGTAATTGAGTAATAGTAATGAAGATAATAAATAAAAAAAATAAGTATCAATAACTAAATCCTTCGTTTTAATTTCAATGATGTGACTCAACAAGCTTTTGTCATTGAATAGAATCAATTATGTTTTTTTTTTAATTAGCATGTATTCAATTTACTGTTCAATATATTATTATGAAATATTGAAATTATTATAATCGTTTCAGTTTAACGCTACTTAATTAAATATTGGTTTAATAGTATTTTTCTTATAATAAGTGTAAATAATAATTTTTAAATGATAGCTACCAAGATTTTCTGACTACGAATTCATAAGTTGACGATTAAGATATTTTTATTTTATTTGAAAGTAAAAGAAATTTCATAAATAGAAATATAACTTCTCTGTTACATGGTTAACTCTTTAAAACAATGATATATATATATATATATATATATATATACGATTATACATTTTAAAAATAATTAATAGATGTACGTGTGTTTTTAACGAATAATACATAATAATGTCGAGTAAATCGAATAAAATATTGAAATTAATTTGTTTAAGAAAAATAATTTAAGAAAAAAGATGGTTAAGGGTGGGTTGGCGAGTCAAGAATTTTATTACGCAATACTTTACTGAATAATATAACAAAAGTTATTTAAAAAATCAACTACATGTTGTATATATTCTTAGGTAGCCTACAAAAGCTTTGAAAGCTCCGATGAAGTAATTAAGATTACAAATCCCAGTTAAAGCTCACCTTGCATCGAACTCTCCGGATAAAAACTCTCCGAATTCGTTCTTATTAATATTCAATTGATAAATAGATATTGTTTGATTTAATAAGCATTAATAAGTATCGATAAGGAGTAATAAAACAAAAATTTATCCTTAGTGCGATTAGCTCAATATGAAAGCTTATTTATGCTATTATAATTTTAATAATTGTTGCAGTTAATAATTATAATTCATAATAATATTATTCTGATTCGTTATAATATTCTTGTAAGAATTACAAAAGTAATATCATTGTGCTATATAAAATTGAATTAGCATACATGGAAATTATTGAGATTTTTATTGATTAATGAAAGAGATGATGTGCATCTTTTATATTGGAACAAATGCCTTAAAATGTATTTTTTAACATCTTCTGCATAGATTATCCTTTCAATATAAGTGTTAATGATTATCTAACTTTGTTCGAAAAAATTTTCTGAATTTGTTAATTATCTTTCGTAGAAAATCTTACTTTTTTTTCATCAAAAGTTTATAAAACTGAAATTTTCAAAGCTTTATTTAAAGAAACTCCGTTTTAGCGAAAAATTCCAGTTTTTAATATCTTCAATTTTTTTTACAATGTTTTTATTTATCTTTCTTTTTTTTTTTTTTTTTTTTTTTATACTTTCCCTATAAAATCTCGCATGCAGAGAATAGAATATACAGCTAAAAAAATTTGTCAATTTTTCAATTCTAAAAAACGATTAAACCATAAAAATATAATGCAATGCATAACAATAAAGAATTTTGTAAACATTTAAACACATCCTTCATCAACATTTTTTATCAACACGATAGCAATGAATGTTGGATAATGTAAATACTCCATCCACTGCATTTACTTTCATTCCCTTAACACATAAGAAAACATAATTGCAATGCATCGCATACGACTAGATTGGAATGAATGAATTGAGATGGAAAGAAAGGGAAAGGACGTGCCAAGAAAATGGGGTTACAGCGGTTGTTACCCATTTCATCCAAGATAATAATTAGGATCGTAGTGGGCCCGTGAATCCATGAAGGAGACGAACTGAGAAATTAAATAGGAGTCATAGTCAGGAAGAGAAGAAGACAGTCAAATATCGTTGAATCACTGGATATAACGCAATGAGAATAACGAAAGGCAGTTGTTATAACTGAGTCGTCCATCTATTGTTTTAATAAAATCTGTCTTTCTCAGAAACATCCAGCTGACCTGCTGTGGGCTGTTGGGCACGAAGAGAGCCGAAGAAAATTCGCTTATCTTTTTATAGTTGAGTGCTCACTTTTCTTTATACCGCTATCTTTATCACTTACAATTTATACAGCATGCAATAGAGGTTAAATATTCAATTAATAAAATATTTTTTAATCAATATTAAAAATAAAATTTTTAATTAATTAAAGCAATCGATATGTTATGTGAGACAAAAAATTGGTAGTCTGTTATAGTTTTTATTGATTAATTATGTATTGATTCTGACGTATTTTTTCCAATTTTCATAGTACATACTCTTGTTTGTAATGTTTTTATTCAAGAAAAACGTAATAAATATGATCTCTGTGAAGTGAATTGTTACATAAAATAAAACGCATTTGTAATTTTATGACGTTGGACGTTATCGTGAATATCGAAAAATTATAATGAATTTTATTATTTCATTATTTCCGTAAAACATTTTTGAAACTTGCAATAAATATGAATCATTTGACTTTTGACCAATATTTTGTTAATTAATTATTTTAAATGTTAATAAATTTGCGCATAAAGGCAAAACACATGAGAGAATGCACGCAATGGTACAATATATATAGCAGTCGTGTATCTCTAAATAATGCAACACAATGAATATCGACTATGTAAACTACAAAAGAGAAAAAACAAAGAAAAAATGGCGTTGGTAGGAGCATTTTAGCAATACAGTGGTAATTCCATCATTAACGGGGCGTATAACCTCGGTTTCATCACCCGATTAACACCTCGTGGATCTCTTTAAATGAATACACAAATCGAGGCTCACATATATATTATCAAGTCCTCGCGTTTAGACAGCTTTTCGATGTTCCCCGCTCTAAATAACTTTAATTTAAACTTAAACATATGGATTATTTATCTGTAATAACTCTGTAAAAACTCGGTAAAAACTCCATTCGACATAGTTTTTTTGGCAATTTGTTCAAGTGAATATTGTTAAATTAGGTAAAATAACATTTCAGATTAACTTTTTCTATGTATTTCATAAATATTTTCACGAGATAGAAATATAATTTTACTTTTTGGAATTCATGGTCGGATGGATTAAGATGAAATAAATATATAGAGCAGAAGCAACTATCCTACAATTAGACTTTTGAAAATCCCTAATCGAGGAACCAACAGTACTTACACTTGCTGATAGAATCGCTTTTACTAAATATTTTGTTTTTGCATATTTACCGGTGCCAGTTCTGCTCACACTATATGATTTTAATTCAATTTTTTGCAGGATCGTAGAACAGATGTGTTGAAAATCTTATTGAATAAGCAACATTAAGAGAAAAAAGAGGAATCGCTTGTAAAAGCAAATTCCGAGTACGAGATGAAGCTTGTATTTATTAAAGCTTGGTGGCATTGGTTATAATAATTATTATATTTGTCTATTGAATGCAGCATATTTTGTACGTAAGGAAAGCTCATATTGGCGATAATAAAATTTTAATTAAATTAGCCATTAAGAAATATTAGCAAGTATTGCGAGAAAAATATGTTCCTTCCTGAATTTCCCTTTAGACTCATTTTACTGAATAAGCGAGCACATGTAGTAAACTGCCTAAAGTGACTCTAAACTGCCTAAAGTGAAACTCTATTTTTTCATACTTTATTTTAGAACTTTAAACTCATAAATGTCTTAATATAAAATATTAGAATGTTTTAATTAAAAGCAAATATGAATATTTTATAAGTGTAGAATATTTTGCATATATTAAATAATTAAATAAATCTATATATTAGAAATGTATATTCACATATATTTTTAATTATCGATATAATTTGCATCCATATATTTGTTCATTATGATATTATCAATTACATATATAGTGTACGTGTTTTCTTAAAAAACAACAAAAAAAAAAAAAAGAAATGTGAAAAAATTATTAAATGTTTGCTATATTGTAGATATATTTTTTAACCAAATATCAAGTTTTATATGTACAAAATTACTACGTAAGAGTTAATTTATATTTATATAGTAATTTATAAATAATATAACTTAAAGATCGAAGAAAACTTAAATGCAAAACCTTAAAAGCTAACTTGAGTGAAAAGTAGAAGTAGGAAATTGATTTTCCAATGATATACGCAATGTCGATCTTTAAAATAAAATTTCTTATAATAGGATTGACTTTAACATTATCGCTATTCCAATCAATTATATCGATTAAGATAAAATGTTATCCTCGATTATGACATTTTTACTCTCTGACAGAAAAAAATCAAATATGAGCATTGAAAAAGGAAATAGAAGTAAATGCTTCGTTAATTTATAAGTTTACCAACAACTTGTCATTGCCGAATTAATTTGTGATAGGACAATAATGGACCGTATTAAGCTTGAATATGAATTAATTTTTTTTTTTTCTTTTTTTTTTTCATTACACAAATCTGTTCGTTGCAGCAATTATTCCAGTATAAACTCCAGACTATGCTGAGCTCGGCCAAGATGGAATTCCCCGGGAAGTCGGTGTATATGAAAAAGGACAGTCAAAAAGAAGTAAGAAGCAGAGCTTCGTTTTTCGTTGGAGCAATGTTCGAGTGAACATTTGGATGCTCGTGCATGTGACTCTTTGTAGATTTTGTATAAATTTGATCTAAATAAGAAAAAGGATGTGCGCAAAACATTGATTTAATATACATTTAAAATTACTCATTATTAATATTAACTCATTATTCGACTAATAATACATTAATAAGATATGCGTGTACATGAAAGTGAATGGTGGAACAAAATTTTCATTCTCTTTTGACGGATTTTAAATGCGAATCCATTTTCTTCTGAATTATATTGTACATTTTTTAAATTTAATGTGAATTAATAAACATATCCTTTGTGTATATTATTAATATTAAAACGAAAAATTAAAAGATTTTTTCGAAATGAGAAAGTAAATTATAGATACTTGTGTTTTGAAATTAATTCATATTATATTAAATATAAAAATATATATGATACATTCAGTTTTTATATATTAGTTTTATTTCGTTATTAAAAATCAATATTATTAATATAACTGTGTGTGTAAAATTACATTTGTCAGGCATTTTTCATAATAACTCGTTTCACGGTTTAGATGTAATTGAAAAAATAACATTTTTATTACTGAAATATTGCAATAAAACTTCATTATTAATTATAATTTAATTTACAATATTTTGAAAAACTATAATGTGATTAAATTAATATATGCAAAAGTCAAAAGATAGTTTTTAATGAGTTTTCATTTTTTATATAAATATTATTATACAATTCAATTAAAGATTTTTCTATATCTTTACTTTGACGGAAACAAAAGTAATTTTAAAGATTTTACAAATTAAATAAATTCCAATATCCTTTAACAAAAGCCTAAAGTTATATCTATGTAGATATAATATTATTTGTTTCAATAATTATTGGTTGGAACTGCTCATATAAATGAGAAGGGATAAAAATTAATTTCCTAGATTTCCAATTTAATTCGTATTTAAATTTTTATATTATTTGTAGTTATTATTCTTTAGCCTAGTAAAACACACGATTATATATTTATTTATTTATACGGAAATAGACATTCAAGACAATTGTTTTCGATGTCGGATATTATGCCAGTTTCGTGATATTAAATTCCGTAAATAAGGACGATAATCCTTGGAGAATTATCACGTGTTGTTTGTTTTTTTTTTCTTTTTTCTTTTTTTACGCTCACTCTACTGTTCAGTAGAAAGTAATAATTGATGCGTTTACTAAATTGCACGTATAAAATATTTAATAAACTAAAATCTCAACTTGTTTCTATGTTTGTTGCAGATTGTGCGATTAAGAGTACCGATTTTGATTAATGAGTTTTGTTTTTTTAATCTTTAATTTTTTAATCTTTAAACCATTTAATTAATGGTTAGAGATTGTTTAACATTTTTACTGAATAAATGCGTAAAGCTCCTTCATGTATAATAAATTTGCGTCCGATGATTAAGTTGAGATTAAATATGAATTACAAAGACCCAGCACTGGCCCTCACTCTATAAATAAAAAGTATTGTGATATGTATGAGGTGCAGAGATATTATTGTACGTAATACGCATTATCTAGTGCGTTAATAAATCTCTTAGTCGAGTATATAAAGAATTTTATTTATCTAAAATGATAAAAATAGAATGATTAACTTTTTTTATTTTATATGAAATTTAATGAAAGTGCTTTTTTTAATCATTGAAATTGTAAAGTATACATTGGATAATATTAGTTGCATAGTTGAATTCTACTTTATGGTGCGCAAGTTAGGCATTAGTAATTCGTAGGTTTGTTATCGCCATTTCTTATCCTTTCATCCCAAATCCATCATTGATATATTTAATTTTATCTTACTTCTCTAAAGTCCAATTGAATATTATTCTTCCATCTTCGGCTTAATTTACAGAAAGACGTATAATTTTCTAAAGTTTCAACTGAAATGGTATATTCGGCTCTTGCACATTAAGTTTTAACTATACGATAGATCTACTTGAATCAGCGAACTCAATTATCTTAATAACATATGCCGTGACTATTCTGTTCATCTATATTCTGATTACATAATATTGTTACCATTATTATGATAATTCTTTTATAAAGTTTAACTTACGAGGTAACAGGTTCAATAGTTTCCCAGAGTAGTAAAATATCCATTTTCATCATTTAATAACTTTTACTTAAAACAAGCGAGTTCAGTATTTTGCAAATGTGATCATAATTAAATAGCGAACATATCATATAACTTATCTTCATACCTTTTTTAACATTCATTATAATAATAATTTATCATTTTCTATTACAATTTTTCTTCGCTTCTTCTAAATCTTGATTAACTGCCTTTTTCATAGACATTAGCTAAATCATTCTAATAAAATTCTATTTCATACTCTTATTATTTCTTAGTTTGTTTCACATATAATAAGAATATTATTATAATGATATATTGAAATGCAAATACAATCTCAACGTTACTATCTTCGGATATTAAAAGTTAACGTAAAAAATTTATTTCAATATTTTCATGACATTATTCAAACTCGTCACTATATATGCATTCGAATTTTTTTATTTAATTTAAAAATTCATATTTTTTCGTATAATAACAAGGACTTTAAAACTTTTAATTACAAACCTTATATTATGATATGATCAATTCCTTTATTTAACCATGAAATTGATATCGACCACAACATAGCTACAATAAAGTTATATGACTTTTCGAATATTTAATAAATTTTTTATTTAATAAATAAGTGAAAAGAAAAAGAAAAGAAAGATTATTATAGTTTAGCTAAACATGTATATATATATATATATATATATATATATATATATATATATTTAAATTACCGTTTTTCATAAGTAATGAGCATATAATCACTTCAAAGTCCCAATGGTTAAAAATCGACTTTTCTATTCTTTGAAAATATCCTTTAAGCCAATGATTTATTTTAGTAAAAATAAATAAAAAGAAATTTTTAACAAATTACGGGTACGAAATCTTGAAGAAAAACTCCTGTATTTTTGTTAATTTATGTAATCTGCTGTATATTTCGTAATTTAATGTCATAATCAGCTGCCTTTCATCGTTAAATAGATTATTTATTTTCTATTAGTAATACGGTCTTACAAATCTTCGAAATGCAAACTTCTCTATTACACTTAATTTATTTGACAGTCAGTCCGTCAAACTCCGTATAATTATTTATTTTTAATTTGTTCATATGGGTAAATATTTCTTCAAAACTAGGTCTTCAATACTGAGTTCAGTAACATGAGTTCCGGCTCTTTGTACTTCAATCTTTTGTTTTCAAATGTTCAATAACTTATCTAGAAGAGTTTCTCAAAATGTTAAGTAAATTATATGAATTGAGTTATACAGTTGCTGTTCTCATTTTGTATTTATTTGATTTAGCGTTCATGCCTATATTATTGTTGTTATTATTGTTATTATTGTTATTATTGTTATTGTTATTGTTATTATTGTTATTGTTATTATTGTTATTGTTATTGTTGTTATTATTATTATTATTATTATTATTATTATTACATATATATATGTATTACTTAATATTATTATTAAAAATATACGTTTATCGAATACAGTTTATCATATTTTAATGTATGGATGGTCGATTAAATTTATTATGCATCGATGAAAAATAGCATCATTTTTCTTACGATAAACATTCATTAATTATGCATTTTGAAGAAAAGATGTATTGAGTACCAATTCATAAATCACAGTAAACATGAAAACATAATCATGCAAACGATCACTGCCAAGGAAAACTTATCATTATCTTAATCTAATTCTCATATTCTTCCTCTTTGTCATTTACTTTATATTTTCTTTATTTCTATACATTTTTCTTGAGTTTGCAATTTCATACATTTTCAACATATTTTATCATCTATACATATACTTATATCAATAGATATGTCTGGCCTCCTTGAAAATTCATAGTTGTCTTCTTTTTCTCAAATTTAAGTTTATCTCCTCTTTACTCTGTTTTATACTTTATTTCGTTTTGTCTTAGCTGTTTTTCACTATTAAAAAAAAAGAGAGAAAAAATTGTAGAAAGCGCGAGGGAGAAAAAATGAACACGACATTCGTCTTGAAAAAGGACGGAAATAATATCGAAGGAGCAATGACAACGGAGAGCAGAGAATAAATAGAAGATTCGACTATCATAAACAATAATCAGAAATATTTTCAAGTCGATAAATCAATTGGTTATGTGATTTTTTGTGCTCATAGGTATGTTTTTGAATATTTAGTTGAAAAAAATTTCAAATTTCGAGTTATACTTCTTAATATATAGGATTACAAATTGTAATTACTTTTATAAAAATAAATATTCAAAAGAACTACTTATTCCTTTTCATTATTCATAACAATATGAATATGAAAAATTCATTGATTATTAGTTCGCATATACTCACATTCTGTTTCCTTCTTCCCGAACATGCCTTCGTGAATATATCTTATTAATGTTTAATAATAAAACTTAATAATAACGAATATTGAAAGAATATTATTTAATAGGAATTCATATTTTGTTAATATTAATATTCATTATTAATATGACAGTGTTAGTAGTGTTGATGGGATATTTGGCGTATATGAGACATTAGATCACTTTAATGCTTATTTGATGAAACATTATTATAATAATGATAACACGGTATGGCTGGTGTAAGGATCGTTCAATATTTCTAACACTTGTTCCACAATATAAATGATTATAGTTTGCAATTTATCTATTTTGAAGACAATGAAGGATCGTAACATAGGATTCAGCAAGTAAGAAACTTGTTTGATAAGACATTTTCATACATCTCCAAGGATATTCAATTTATGAGCAAAGCTTTTTTTAGTTTCATAAACTTAAAAGAAGTACAGAAGGGTAGACGAAGTGATGATACCAAATATTGGACTTGCACCTAAAGTTCATTGTTAAGCTTTAAGCTACTTAATCGTCTTTGATATGATAATCAATAATAGTTTACTTATGGAGAGAAATTATATTTTTAGTTTATTTTTTAGTTTAGGAGATTACTATGAATTATAACGTAATTGCGCCTTTGTAAATTATCTATAACAATAAATAATTGTTACAAAAAAATAAAAAAAGAAAGAAAAAAAAATCATTTTCAAGAAATATTATTAAAAATTTAATTTTTTATAAAAGACGTTTAAAATTTATTTGTAGCATTAATAATAGGAACTTTTCGATAAATGATTTGATAAAAGTATATGTTTACCACAGTCTTGAACATAAATAAATATTTCGATATACTTATTTAATAATAAAAATAAATAATTAGTTATTATTTAATAGTAAATACACAATTTAAATAGCTAAGAACGTTTTCTTGTTGAAGAAATGTAAGAAAAATGTAGTAAAGTATCCGATTTTCTTATCAACACTATAATAATTTTCTTGGAATCATACTTTTGGTATGCATTTCGAAATGTGGCTTAGCAATATGCTTATGTGTGCTTATATAGATATGCTTACTCATACACTTGAATACGCTAAATACAAATGCGCGCTGTCGCACAAAGCCGAATTGATCGTACATTACGCTTGCTGCTTCTATCAAAAGTTACATTACAGTAAGAAGGAAGAGCATTAATTCAATTCGATAGAGAATTTCATAAATAATATCTTCAGCTACAATTGATTGAACTTCACTGTCAATTGCTTTCCAAAAGAGGAGTACCAATAAAATAAAACCTAAAGAGTTATTCACACAAATATCAGCTTTCATTTCTTAATGAACTACTTTAATTGTTCAAGCAAATTATGCGAAACTTAATTTTTTCATATTTAAGAAATACCTTTTACTTGTAGAAGTATTTTTTAGTTGTGTTTGGAAAAAAAATTTGTAGCTATGGATATATCGTAATATATAGGATAGTTTTAGGAAATTACTTAGGCACAATAAATAAATATAAAATTTTTTAATTTTTCCCTTAAAGAAAGAACAAAATATAACCACCATATTTCTTAATTATTATAGAATAATAATTATTGTATAATAATGTAGTATTGATTCATTTCAAAGAAAAATATACATTTCAAATAAAATACAAAATAATATCGAAACATAATATATTAAAACAATACAAGTATTCATTATTTAACAAATTAAATTAGTTTTTTTAACCTCAATTTTCTGTAATTAATATTTACATTTTTGAATGCTAAACGCAACAATCCATTTACTACTTATTACAATTTTTTAGAATAATAAAGAAAGTTAATAAGTACATTTGTTTTTCTAGAAATTAATGTACATGTACACAAATTCAAAAATAACAAATGCATTTGTATTGACTTTTTTTAAACACGTAATACAGATGCAGATTATATTTCTATAAAAAGTTGCGTAATTTCTTTACGCTAATATGATTTTTACAATGTTTTTCTTTTGCAATTGTAATATCACATGAAAATAGATTAAATTTTGAATTATTGTCAATAGATTGTATTATATATTGTATTATGTATTTGTATAATGTATCATATATAATCATATATCATATATCATATATCATATATAATATCATTGTATCATATACTCTACTGTATTTTTTTTTTTTTTTTTTTTTTTTTTAGAAAATTCATTAATATATACACATCTTTTTTTTTTTAACAGATGAATCATTAGATGAATATGTTACCTGATGATTATTAATCTGGATAACGCATACTTTAGGTAAAATAATTCTTTTGTACGCATATAGAACCTTCCATCCACAATCAAATCTTTAAAATTATTAATTAGATTTATATACTTTGAGACTGTGTATTAAAATAAGCAAGGAATAAAATAAAATATATCATTAACAATTGACTTGACTTATTATTAATTAATGATATTCGAGAGGTTAAAATTACTTTTGTTTTTTGCTTTTGGACAAGATTGTTCACATGCCATAATATACATATATATATATTTATTTATTTATATATTCAAGAATAATTATAAACTAATAAAACTATTTTTAGTTAGAATGAGTTTTCCAATAATAAAGGTAATAAATTATGTTTTGAAATAATTTGATCTATTCAAAATAATGATATATTCCAATTAAAAAGCTTCAACTTCTACTGCGATTCCTAGAAATTTAGTAACAAAATAAAAAAAAAAAAACCAAACTCTCGCGTAGGTAGCGAAAACAAATTCCAGAGCAAACATGATAATGACTAGTGAATTATAAATAAAATAGTTTATAACTGATTAGATTTCAGAAGCCGATCATTCAAAACTGCTTTCACGCGGTTTAACGCAAACAAAACACGAACGTTCCCTCGTGCACCTCGCCTCCTACTTTCTGAAAAATCAAACGTTCGACATTCAGGCAAAGCCAGAGTAAGTCGTTTCAACGTTTCAACTCATTCACGCCTTCATTCGCGATGAAATGTCAACGCACGAGCTCTTAAACCCTCTAATTAACGACGAGCTTTTCCAGGTAGTTAGTTACGTACAAGCGAGTTGTATAATGAAAACAGTGCGTCACTCTATACGGACATTATGATAAACGAGGCCCAACAAAAGACCTACTTCCTGGATAAATTCCAAAAGTCGCGTGTGAGCCGGATTAACTCTCGCAACTTCCAAATTGCGATACTTGATACTCACTCGTCCGCTTACCTTCTTCGTAGCTTCTCTCTTTCTTCTTCGGCCTCGGGAACCGAGCGATTCGGCTCATTGTTGGCAGGAAAGTGAGATGTGATTTCGACTTGAGCTTGCACATAGCTTTACCTGTGTACTTAGAGCCCCAATTCTAGCTAGGATTTTCGCGTATGTTAATTCCAGCGTGTAATAACCTTTTGAGCGTTTAGAGATGACCGCGCAATGCATGGCACGTGAATAGTATTTCACCTTTATTGAGATGATTTTATTAATATTCCTCCCTCTTCGTAATACGCATCGGTGAATATTTCATTAATAGAAGGGTAATTCTCTCGATATTAATTTTGCATTTGAAATATTTCACTTGATAATTTAAAGAGCTCCTAAAAATTCTTATTCCAAATAAATATTTCATAATGTTTGAAAATGATGTAGTTTTCTTGCCTCGAACTGCCAATGCTTCGAATAGCTTATGTTTGCCGCCCGTCCTAGCAAATTCTCAGGAAGGAGTTAAGTGAAAGGGCTGTAGAAATTAATATATGATTTATTTTACAATTTATAATACAATTATATATTCGTGTATTGGATGCAGCATCATAAGTTTAATTGTAAAGATGCGATTTCTTGGTGCGTTTCTTGTGATGGATGTTTCACTACACAAGATGCTCAATGAAATCGTGATGTCGTTGTTGATTTTGTATGGATCAGCAATTGATTATGCACAATACTAAATTGTGAGCGGCCATTTCGTGGTATGAAGGAGATAGCATTAACATTATGATAGCTTTCAACTGTAGTACAGGAAGGGTTGATGTATCTTACTTCTTTCAGTGGGTCACTAATTTTCACCAATAAGCGAGACAAGTTCCTTTCTGACTTGGTTTCGTCATACATGCAACCCTTAGCTGCTGTGTCGTCCCCAACTTTAAGGCCTCTCGCAATGAGTCCCCACTCAAGGAGCGCCTGATCTTAGTTTTCCAATCAGAGCGCGCCGCTTTTGGCCGGCATGACTGACTGAGCGTGCACGCCTCCCTTCCCACTTGCGAAGAAATTAATTAAGCTTTGACAACAATGACAATATATCGAAAAGAGTGCCTTTGGCTGGATCGCCTTCAATTGGGCGGTGTCTCCCCCCTCTCCCGGACTTGGTCAAGCAGCAACATTATGCGTACAACACAACAATGCATGTGTACGGTCTCGTGGCATTGGTGGCACACGTGTGTCGACGATTGCCCGATGTCGCCCGTACTGGGTTTCAAGTTGCAATGAATTTTAACAAATGTTTTTCATCTCCATTGTTTTCCTATATCTTAACTCTCGAAATATTCTCGCGTAAACAAACTCGCCGTGATTTCGCTGCTAAATAACAAGGGCGGTTTATTGCATTAAAAACAAGGGGCGCGTCTGTAGCGCGAAGAATAATAAGATTGTTCACGAGTGTTTTCCAAATGTACTAATCCTTTCGAGTCTCCAGAAAATTTTCATTAGAAATTATGTTCGTTCAATATTTACCTCGATAGTAGCCAGTTGGAATTTTTTCCAACTGTTAATATTCGAGAAATTCTCATAATCTCCAACACATGCAAATTAATCGATGGAATTAGAAGCGGGCAATTGTAATATATACGGGCTATTCAATATTTACCAATAGTTATTATCTTCGTCTTAAATTTAATTTATCAATTACTAGGAAATTTTTAAGAGGAACTTTAAGAGTATATTTATTGATTGTATTGAAACAAGGTAATTATGAATTATTAATCTCCATACGTCTCGAATGTATTGTAACTGTAACTTGTTTGTCGAAACGCTTGTTGTTGCACAAGCAATTCGATTCTCCTTAATTCTCTTAATTCTCCTAATTCTCCTTAATTCAATGATTTTAATATACCGATGCATGTATTAAAGAAAATTAAAAATAAACTTTGATATAATATTATATATATTTGATATAATATGATAAAATTACCCGACGGATATCCAAGTAAATTATCAGTAAAAAATCAGTATAGAGGGAATATAATATAAGAGCGGAATAAATTGTTATTGATAAAAAAAGTCCACTAATTCATATAACCAGATTCATACGCATAAGGCAATGTACTTTATGAAAAAATAATGCAACACTAAATTATAAATTTGACGTTCACGTCTGCAGCATAATCGTAGTGGAAATACATAAATAAATATTTGACTATCGAAGCGAACAGATTAGGACGTAGAATAATGACTTTAGAAAAAATATAATACATTATTGCAACGACGAATTATTATTCTCATGAAAATATAATTTATTGTTAACAATATGCTTATTAGCATCTCTTGTAAAGGAGCTAAAATTTATAAATAGATTATTCAAATTATATTAGCTACAAGTTTACTATTAATTGTAATGCGATTGCGCTAATTTTACTTAAATTTCTGTATTTACTATTTTATGTATTATTTAGAGGAAACAAATATATCGTATGAATATATTGCAATGTTGCTACTCACGTGCAATATATTATTTAATATAAATACTACATCTTATTTCAAGCTATAAATTGAAAAATTATTTTTTTCCAGAAATTGAAAAATGTAATGTAATAGTTTTTAGAAATAATAAAACTAGAATGATTTAATACCAATTTTAGAATCCGTAAAATAATGATAAATCAGACATTTTTATGAAAATCTATCGCTATACCATAGATGCATAAGAAATTAATGGTAGAAAAATTCATTTTCCAAAACGTTTATGCGCTGATTATTTAATTTCTTTACTACTATATGACCCGAAGTTTTTTTTTTTTTTTTTTTTTTTTTTTTTTTACAAGAATGCAAGTGAAAATATTTCACCTTCTCTTGTCGTGAATATTCTTGCGACTGCAGCGTACGTTTTCTTTTCTACTAAATCATAAACATTCTATAATAAAATTCCTTTATTTGCTGTTTTCAAATTTTAAATTCAAGTCGCATTCAGACTATTATTTTGTGAAGCAAAATACATAAACTCAAGTAATATTCCATGATAAAAGAATTGAGAAGAGAAAGAAAGAGAAGAGAAGAATAAATTTATAGTTTAACAATGTCAATTCATAAAATCCAAAAAAAAAAAAAAAAAATGTATTTAAGGCTAAATTATACTTAAAAAAAAAAATGATAGCGTCGGTCAATCTTTTTTAAAAATATCTATTTTTCAATTTTTTATTATTAGACTTTTATATCTCCATGTTTCCTACATGTTTATTCTTTAATGCTTAAAATTTTTACAAATATATATATATATATATATATAATCTTGCATACTGGTACGTTTTTAAAAAATTATAATTACCAAGTTTTCTGATGAATTTCGGTATTTTAATTAAAATGAATTATTTAAGATTTTTCGAAAATCTAAAGTTTATTTTGACTTTGAAACTTCACTCAGAATAAATCTTTTATTCGTTTTCGTATTACATCTGCCATAGTAATCACCACATTCTTATTCAGTTTTTGAAAAATTTCCTTTCTTTGCGTTTAGCATACTTCAACATACGAAATGTTTACTCCGTGTAATTTTCACATATAATGTCAATGTAGTATTTTTTTTTTTTTAATTCTTTTTTTTAAGATAATTATTATATCTACTGACTGACAATGACACGTATTATTTTATTTTTATTTGCCCGTACAACTGTTCTAATTTTTTATTTTTATTTCATTCGCATCTTATTCTGCTTTTTCCTATAGTAAACCAAAATTGCATGTCGCTGATTTACAGTTGTATTTTTTATCGACTCCCTTTCAATTTCATCTTATCGATAAAAACTAAAGCAAGCAGATCTACACCGAAGTGCACAAACAATAGAGAATACAAGGGAAATGCGATATCCAAAAAGAGATACGGTGCGTGCAAAAGGAATTGAGAATAATTTCGTGACATGGATTTGGATCAAATAATTTTCTTCTATGTATAAGAAAATATGTAAGCGTCCAAGTAATTTTTTTTTTTTTTTTTTGTATTCGAGAATTGGTTAAATCCATTTAGAGGAAATGCTATAGTTTTAATAAAATCTTCGAAGACTATTCATATTACAATATAGATTGATAAAAATTCAAAAAAAAAACAAATTTCTTTTTAAAATCCTCATAATTTGAAAGTCTTTATATTTTATATTTTATATTTTATTATATTATTTTATATTTTATATTTTATATTTTATTATCGGAATGGAGTGCAAGTTAGAAAAGTATTTGACCTAAGTTACATTTTATATCATAAGAAATCTTGATAATTACTTGATTCTACAGTGTGAAAAAGATTTTTGTATTCGTAAGCGTACTACCTTTACATTAACTTGTAATTTTATAAGAAAAATATTTCACAATTAATTATCTTTGCTCGCAGCATCATTAATAGCACTGTTTATTACATTTGTTGAAAATTATACAATTATTACAACATTTTTTTCAATGTGAAACGTTGCTCAGAGCATTATTCATGGAAACAAATAGCTCAATCGTTTGTGAAATGAGATTATTAAATATCGAAATTATTATCATGGATCTCTTTCGCATTAGCATAATTTATGGGGAAAGTTATATATTGGCAGAAATAACTCAGGTACGTTACATTCGAGGGATTTCCCGTACTAGCGATTCAAGGGTATAATAAACCCTCGTGTAATTTAAAGAATAGATGATTCGATTAATAAGCGAAGGCAATTAAATGTAATTAAATGATGTAATTAAATCATGATCATCCATATAATCGGCATCGATCATTAAATTATTATGAATGTCAATAATATGACGCGAAGCAAGCGCAAGCATCTCTATGAATTATAATTATTTAAATAATTAATACGATTGAATCTCAACGTTATTAGCATTTTTCTACATATTTTCTCGTCTAAGCATTTAAAAAAATTATTATTTAGTTTACAACATTCCGTTTTACTACGTAAATACCAAGAACATACAACATGATGAATTTGAAAAATTTAAATGCATAGACTGTTTCTTGCTTACTCTTCAAACAAATAACTCTATTTGCCTTATAAGCAAAAGGAAATTCTATGGGAGCAAAGAAAACGCAGCCGAGACGAACGCATCTCCAGATTTCTCCAGAAAATACATTAATTAAAATCAACACATTAAATAAAGAAATATAAGAAGTCCTTGGAACAACATACAAGATGGCCAAGCACTTGAAAATGACTCTGGAACTAGACGTAGAGAGGATCGGAGATGATTTTTAAAATTTTCATCACGACTGATAGTTCATTTGAGTGGAAAGAAACGGTCAAGGAGAGACATCGAATTGTAAAAATACAGAGGCTCATTGTCCTAGTCCTTGCTATGCCTTCGTAACTGTGTAGGAAGAGGCTATTGAGCTGCATCGTAGACAAACTGTAGTACGTCGTCCCCAAGTCGAAATGGAACGTCCGGAAGTGGATTACTCGAGATAGCTATTCCGACTCGGTTGCAAATCATCCGGTCATATTGGTATTTTCGGGCGTACTTGTCTATACGGCCGTGCAATTCCCACGTGCCTCTACACATTGGTGGGGCGAGCAATCAATTCGCAATTGTGAAATGTCATCTCTAGCGAGGGCTTTGGCTGTGTGAGTAGAGTCACGTCTGATCTATTTTTAAGGATAGTTTTTACAGGAATGGCCATTGCTTTTACGTCTTTGTATCATATATTTGCTACTCATCATCGTCGCTTTAGTACGATACAGACGTGCGAAAATAAACGATATCTCGTGGTCCGCGCGTGACCAATTTCACTTAGTCGCTACACAAATTAAATGCGCTTATGTGTGAGTGCAAACAACGCGTCAATATGTGTTGTTGTTGTATCGTAATGATGTGAAACTGCTTGACATTTCAGTGCGTGCGATTCCTATAAACAGCATTAATTTACATCTTCTCGATGACATTTTTATCGAAGTTTAAATTGTTTTTCAGGTATAGTAACCGCAAATCACAATGTACAATGAATTTCAATGACTTTCAAACTTTCAACAGATAAAAACATCTTTATTAAATTTGTAGCATAAAGTTTGCAGTACAATTTATACGTACTTCGTACAAAGGCATATTAAATTATCGGCTTAATGAACTGATAGATTAATCAGGCGCTTAATTAATTTTAATCAAACATTTTATATGAAAATACTTTATTTATGTAGTTTCACATTGTAATATTATTTTTAGCGCAAAACTTTTGTTTTTTTTTTTTTTTTTTGAATATCCTACTATGAATTAATGTAATATTCGCTACGTGTATTATTATGTGATAAATCAAGTAAAAATAGTAATATAAAAAATGTAAAAATATTATTAAAAAGCCATTGTATTTAATATATTGTACATTCTTAATGATTATTATTCATTAATATTATTGTATTAATCAGAATATCGTATTATTAGTAAAATGTGAATTAAAAATAACGTTATTTTTTCACTAATTTTTTTACGTAACCATAGATAATTTAATACAAACTGTATTTAGTCTTTATTTTTATATATTTAATTATATAATTTATTATACATTTTATTTAAATACTCTCCTATAGTTTAATATAAGTTGTATCATTGAATTGCATGTGAATTTTAAACTCGGACAATAATAAGTGAAATTACCGTCTAGTATAAATGACAATTGATTCATAGTAATACCGTGATTAAATTATTTTTCATCGTAATTCTTATTTCTGAAATAAAATTCAGCTTCTTTGAATTAAACGAGACAATACATGAGACAATATTCATTTGCAATATTTTTAATAATTATTTATTCCTCATTATTCCTTTAATAATTATTGTTTTAAAATTGGTTAAATATTTAATCCTTTAATAATTATTGTTTTAAAATTGGTTAAATATTTTTGTTCAGGAGGTGGTAATTATAATCAGATATACTCTATGATAATAAATTTGTTACAAGTTCTGTTCATGTGATGTAGTAAAACTGTATGTAAAACTTTGTCTTACTGTGTGAGAAAAAATAATCTATTTTCTTTTGATTAGTGCGCCTTGGTTAAACTTTTTCGCGTACGTTCTAATTTTAATTATTATTAATTCAATATACTTATTATACTTATTTTATTATACTTCGCCGAGTAAAAAAGGTCATTTATTTTGCCTTATGATAAAATCGTCTGGAGGAAAAAAGGGAACGAATAAAAGTAGATGATTTCTCAAGCTTGTGAAACGGGAAAAAAGTTGCTTCTCCTTCCATACGAAAACACAAATACCATCAGAGGGCAATAACTCGCAAATATAGTAGCACATATGCAGCAAAAGAGAAGAAAATAACATTCACAAAAGATTAGTGATGCAAAATGATGCATAATTTCAAAGCTGCTTAGACGTTATAAGACTGATTTTTAAATTGTAAATCACATCTCAAGGTTATAATAGAAATTTATGTCAATTTAATATTATTAGCATATGTATTTGCATAAGAAAAGTGCAGATCTGGATAATGTAAATGGTTAAATTAGATTTTTAATTCAATTTGAAATTAATGTGATTACTAAAAATTATTCATTTATAACTATTGATTTTCATCGTGATAAGGAGATTGGATAAATGAACTTACGTAATAATTGTTCTCTACGTAATTGTAATATTTCCCAATAGCTTAAACCATTGATAAAGGAATTAATTTTTTTTTTTTTTTTTTTTTATTTATTTTATTTATTTTTTTTTTTAATATATAACATTAACTTATGTAACTAGTTGAATTATGCAATACAAAATAATTTTTTTTAAATGAAAATCAGTTGAATTATATAGAATTTATTAACACTGATAAATTTATC
>NW_011948423.1:2950681-3022910 GCF_000503995.2 Ceratosolen solmsi marchali
GAAAGAAGAAATTTCAAGAATTTAATTTGAATGATAATAGTTGTATAACTGCGCAATTAATCTTTACAAAATTTGGTCTAAATATAACTTATAAAAAAAACTCATATTCGCTCTTGAGAAATTTTTTGTGGAATAATTAATGAATAATTTTAATTGTCCAAGTAACTTAACAAATTACCCGAGCCTCTAAACATTATGCATTAGTTTAAATTTTTTCTACTTTATTAAGTTTTCTTAACAAGACTTCAATATCTAATACTACGTGTATACTAAATTATTTAATTATCAACTATCCACATTTATCGATTTTTTGATATTTCTGTATATTGTGAATGAGCTTTAATATTTTATAATTTTAAAATATTTATTAATTTATTAGATTACAGGTTGCATATAGAAGGTATTACGTTTGGAAGATTTTTTGTACAGAATCCTATTTAATATGCAACGATTACTCGTAACTCATTTATAATGAATTGTTAATTATATAAGCAAATATATGCTGCTAATATTTTTTAATATTAACTATTGATATAAATAATAAGCTTTAATACAATGATATTAAATCTATATACTTTTGTTGTATAAGTTAATTTTTTGTATTTTTTTTTTAATTTTATTTTATTATTAAATGTAATACTTATATTAGGCTTTAAAATATATATTTTAGCTTGCAAGAGTTTCAAATAAAATAAATATATTAAATATAATAAACTTTTAGCTCATGTCGCATTTTTTTCAACTATGTAAATCTACGGGTCCCGGTGCACATTACAATAGTAATGAAATGCTTTAAATGTTAATAGATGTAGATTTACATAAATTAAA
Source organism: Ceratosolen solmsi marchali (assembly GCF_000503995.2). Lineage (NCBI taxonomy): Eukaryota > Metazoa > Arthropoda > Insecta > Hymenoptera > Agaonidae > Ceratosolen > Ceratosolen solmsi. Next base: position 2,951,510 of record NW_011948423.1, read on the forward strand.
TTAACTGAATTATTCAGTGGTTGCTATATATGTATAAGCTTTGCTTAAAAGCCCAAGTCTCTTAAAGCATCACTAATATCTAAGATGTTTGTCTTCGAGGAAGCCACATTTGTTCTTCCCCAACTCCTTCGCGTCTTGCTTCACTTCACGCTACCGACTTCACAACGACTACTGGCGATGAAATAAATTCTTTCGTGCCCCACCCACGAGCATTATGGCAAGCGAAATTTTTTGCCACTTACAACACTCGCGTCGTGAAGTGCTTTTATTAACGACGAGTGTAAGTCGGTGGTGTGAAACAGCTGTTTCGACTCGCGATAATCCATGCTTCCAAAACTCGTGCTGGGGCTTTCTCCCTCTACTCTTCGAGAAATGTTAAACGAGTCAGAGCGTCGGGATTTGCCCGCAAGCTCCGTCCGACGATAAATTGCTCTCGAGGGACAGCCGATGAAAATCGATCGAAATAATGCAAAAACATATTGTCCTTTAATAGACAGCTATATACCTTCATGGACGCGTATGCTTTCGGCATTCAATTTAATTACATTCTTTGCCAATTAAGCAACTGACTAGGAAAAATAATTATTTAGTTCTTTTTTTTTTATCATTATCTTTATTTTTTTTATACTTATTATAGGTTTATAGTTATTATACTATTGAAAGAACACAACAAGTTATTATCGTTAATATATTATATATAAATGAAGATTAAAAGCTAATGTTTACGTATTATTTTTCAGCAAAGTTTATTTATTTATTTATTTTTTTTTTATTATCTATTAGTAGCATCTCATATGTTTTATTAAAAAATATTACAATCTTTATGATGTTTTGTGTTATAAATTTTTTTCTCTATATTTATCTGAATTTTTGGATTATTTTTTAAGATAGTAATCACGACAAATTATTTAACGATATTATTTTACAATTAGAATTTTACTCAATAATTCCAACACATTTCAAATATATTTCTATTATGTTCCAATGTACACATATATTTATTATGACAAACTTATACGGTATGTATACTATTGAAAAATTTCTTCTTATAGAATATTTTTTCACTAGTAATAGAGTTAGCAAAAATTTCCTCTAATATTTATATTTATACAATAAATTTCACTTTACGCTGACGATTTTATGAAATTATATCACGAAAATTGGGTACAACAATTAGTTATTAACAAATAATATTGATAATGTGCTTAATGAACTTTTAACGTAAAAGTGTAACGTGTTTGTAGTAATTTTGCACAGGTAGTAGAAGAATATTCTTAAAAGTTTTGTAAAACTTTTATCAATTTAAAAGAGCTCATTATTTTTACAGTTATGGAATGGCATTTATCTTTTATTTATTGAATTAACAATGCGCGCCGCAAATCTTTCAAACACTGATTAATTCGATTGATAATCAATTATTCACCCATCCATACAGTACGATCATGCATTGCCAAAAAATACTTTGCCTAATTGACGATGAATTGCAGTAGTGGACATCCCAATTATGTAACAATTCCTTAAGATTTATTTATACCAAGGAAGGGGTAATTTTAAACAATAATTCATATTGTTTACATTGCACGTGCAAAAGCTTATATCATAAAATGTGAACAGTTGAACATCAAAGTTTATTACAACCCACTTACGTACTTTCGTAACGATCTGTCAGCTTTGGCATGTGTGTGCAAGTACTTTTTCGCCACTCTGGAGAAACATTGTATTTTTAAAATTCTATTCCAAATAATAAACTCGGTCAGACACCGATGAAATTACACATATATATATATATATATATTTATGTATTTGTTTCACGAGTTTAATTTTATGATTATGAAATTCATAATTAGATTATAAAGAAAAAAAAAGTTTATGTAAATCAAATGGACTTATATTTTAGGGGGCTTCATTTATATTAAATTTAAAAATAATAATTACTTCAATATTAAATTACATCTATAATTATTCTGAGCGAAAAAGTTATGTTTTTTAGTTAAAATAAATTTGATTTTCAAATTTTTATAAATATCACAGTATATTTCATAATTCTAAAAAGTAATAAAATTAAAATAATTTTGGTATACTCATTTTAATATAAACATTTATAATAATTACATAATTATTACAATAATTTTTAACGAATAATATCTAAATTTATAAAAAAAATAAAAATAAAAACGCTTTCAATTCATTTGATACACATTATCAAATAATAGGTTTAATGTTCAAAAAGTATAATGAAAATATCCAGAATTAATAAATTATTTATACTATTTTTTTTTTATTTTTTTTTCGATAATTTACGCCCTCAACAGACATTCTACAAATATCATTTATAAAAAATTATGTGATTTCTTGCAACCGATTTCGTTATATGGCTGAAAATTAATCATTAAGCTTTATGACTTCATTTTATAATCTTGAAATGCTCAAGATTTGCTTATATTCGAGGTAATAACTAGAGAATGAAAAGATAAAATATTTAAACATTGCATATTATTAAAAAAAGTTATGTATCCCGTAAACCGGTAAACGCATTTTTCTAGCATCACCTCTAAAGTTTTTCAAGGTATTATTTTCAGGGGTGAGAAAACATCTGTAACAGCGAGACTTTATATTCGTTTTTCATAGGCTCATATATTTCTGACTTTTTGAATTCTTCAACATCAAATTTATTTATAGAATCTTTTATTATAATGGGACAGTTTAGCATCGATTGGTGTACTTTTTTTTTCTTTAAAATGATAACCAGTTACCTTGTTTATACATAAACATATATAGAATTGCAAAAAATATTTGCTAAATATAAATAAATAAGAAAGATGTCAGAATTTTGTTCAATTTTTTTTATCATTACAATAGAAACTTTAAATGGAAATTATAAAAAATGTAAAGGATTAAATTTATTATGTATTAAATTTATTATTAAACCCATTATTAATACGTAATTTTATTTAGAATTTTATATAATTCATAACGAACATATTAGTTTGTATAAAGTTTATCAAATAATACAAAGTTTTAATTATAATGATCTCTCATTTTCCAAAATTACATATGTAAATAATGAATATTTTTTCATAGGCAATTTATTGCTGTGCTCTTGTTGAAAAATAAATTCAATACACAACTAATAGCACATTTCTTAAATTAGTTGAATACGAGAGTAGTAAATATTTTATGAAATATCATGTTGTTTAGAAAGCTAACACCTCTGGGATTTTTCTTTATTCCATGTTTTAATAATTTAATTTATTTCACAAAGTTTTTCATAGAAGCATTCTGCAAAATTAAATTGAAAAAATTTAAAAACTATCTTATCTTGCTTACTTTAATTTTTCGTACTCTTATATATTTTATTAGAATAGCTCAGCTAGTTTATCTAAGGAAAATAAAATTTTTTCTTAAATCTTATCGGAGATATACTTTCATACGGATACAATTATCTAAGTTTTTCACACTTTTAATAACTTAATGCTGCTTAGATATCTATAGAATAAATTCGTATTATAATGATGAATCGAATATAATAAATTGCAAAAAAAATATTCCAAACGTAAGATTTATATATCTGTACATTATATATATATACATAATACATACGTCTCAAAATCAATTGAGTTCAGAAAAATCTATACATTGACATTTGTGTTCAAATTAAGATTTGAACTTTTAAACATTTTGTTTTATATATTTTAAGTTTAAACAATTGTTTATACAAGCTGAAAAAAATTGGTATGAAATCATAAAATACATGCAGTTTTTGTTTGAAAAATTTTAAAAACTACATTAAGATATAATTTATACAATAATAAACATTAATATGAGACTCATTAAATATTACTAACTAATCTATTGTTTCTTATTGAATTTTTTATTTAAAAATTTAATGCATTCTCATTGCTTTATAATTACATAACAATTACCTAACATGAATTTTTACAATTACATTTGGTTTCAACATTTTCAAATAAATTTTGGCGAAGTTCTCAAGCAATTTCTATTGCATCAAATGAATATATGAAACATTGAATTTTGATAATTACAGAAATATAGGGAACGATGAAATTTCCGTTATTTTTTATTTTTATTTTTTTTAAATTTCAATGTAACGAGGAATCTTTAATTAATTAAAGAAATAAATAAATACACATTTATAAAGTATCCCAAGTATATAAATTTCATAAAATTGTAAAATAATATACATGGAAAAATATTAATATGTAAGCAAAACATTATTATTACTACTTACCATTTGTAAGTAAAACTTCAAAAAGAAACGATGGATCGTTTAAAAGTAGATTTAAGAGTTCATTTGTATAACTATAAAAAATATTTGCATGAAATAAGGTAAATTTGTATTTATTTTATTGAAATTTATTGAAATTAGTATTTCATAGGTAAATAAAAGTGTAGGATCGGACCTAAGCCTTGGTGAGTTAATAGTTAACTGTGCACGCACACACATACAAACCTGCCAAGAGACATTGGCGTCTCATTTTCATAAGTCGAGTCGACGCCTAACAATTAGATCGGCACTATTTAGTAGTTGAGATATCGGCAAACTTCGAGTCCAGTGGAAAAGCAAAGTGGGAAAGAAAATTACAATTCGATAGCGCAGTCGCGCTCACCTCTCTCCTTGTGTTAGTCTGGGCGTGGCGTACATAGGCATTTCTGCTGTCATCGCTCGTAGAATCGGATTTCAAGTCGGTCTTCTTAGAATCTTCTAGAACGAGATAAGAAAGTTATACAATCGTCGCGATGCTTCGTGCACTCGCTCAAAATCGAAAGCACGAACGAGACGAAATAATGGGAGGAAGTGAGAGTGAGCGAGAGCCGGTTAATACTGTATTATAAATTTTTAATTCTCTCATTTTAATTAACAAGTGTAATATCATTCATCTCTGAGTCGCTTGTTACTAAAAATCGTCGAGCGCAAATGCTTGCTTCAACATGGTCTTTTTAACGATACTTTGAAAGGAGTTAATTATTTATTTATGGTTGCGTTAATGGTAATGACTATATTTTGAAAACTAAATATGCATTTGGATAATTTTACTTTCCAACTTTCGTTTACGTCAAATACAAAACGTGCTTATAATTTTTATATTTTGAATAATCCGTTGAGCAGATATTATTATTCAGGCGACATTTCAATTTTGTCTATTCTTTACCGTTTGATTCATTGTGTTTAGAAGCTTCTCAATTTTCTTTGTCAGTACTTACAATTAAATCAATCGATCGGATGCGAAGTGAAGCAGAAAAAAGCAAGGGAATCATTTTGGGAGCCCCGTTACCCGAAACGAGACTAAATAAACCTTTTTGTAACCAAGAAGCGCGCAACTCAGTCTTCTCGTTTACATAAAAGTATAATAATAAAAGTAGGTTGTTTAATATTATATTGATGTAGCATTTAAATGTAATCGAAATATTTAGAAACAGCATCGTGACTAATAATAATTAATGCCATTAATTGACCAAAGCTATTTATTGTGAATCGAATAATAAACTCTCTTTATTAATATTTGCTTATTCACAATTGATTATTCGAATGTGAAATCTCAAAACTAACTGGAAATAATAATGTCGTCGTAGTGCAACACACACGCGTAACAGATTTTCCGTCAGAATTCTTCTTAAAACATTCAAGAGGCAGGAAGTTCGACGCTCATCAAACAAAGCGGCAACCTCATGAATATTCTAGTTTTGAGCATTCATGTCCCACGTAACGTCAAGTCCGATATTTTTTTTTTCAAGAAAGCTCTCGAGTTAAGCGTTAGAGGAGCACTCGTGCTTATACGAGAATTGATAAATCGATTACGAGTAATTAAAACGTCTCGTCAACTCTCTGTTCTTCGGTTTCTCGAATAGCGCGCCCGCCCGTGCCGCAGCAATAGGGATTGCATTAACGTCACTTAAATCCAAGTTGACACTAATTGCAGCGCTCGATCGACGAACTCTTTCGTTGGCTTTCATCGTGTGGAAAATGAGGGAAATAGGCGACAGCGTCAGTGGAAAAGCCCAGCCCAGCCCAGCCCAGCCAGCGGCTTATGTTTCCTTCGCGCTTCTTTCATTTGCGTCGCGCCAGGCTCAATGTTTCGCTCCATCGTTCGAATACACAACTTATAATTGTAATTAGACTCTGATAATTTTTCCTAATAGATCCATTCTCGGGAACTCCGCAAACGTGGACGAATCATGAAAGAAGCACAACGAATTTCATGGGTGCGCGGACATTGTCAAGTTTACGTACGTCGATACGAGTGACAAATTTTATTCGCGTGACCTCACACGCCGGTACACGTGACACACATTTATATCGCTCGGTGAGTTAATAATAATATCGGGACGATGGCCGGTGATATCTCGTAAGAGCGTTCATGGGGTCGCATGCTCCCGATTCCCCAGGATTACAATAGACTAATAGGCCATACTGCTGTGCCCCGACAGTAATGATATTCTTCGCATCAAACGTTCATTCATATTTATAATAATTCCTCTAGGGTGTTTCGCAACTTCAAAAATCGTCCAAGAGTTACGTTTTTTTTCCATTAATTGACAAAATTGTAGAAAAAACTTTCCCAAGCATAAGTAATACTACACCACTAACATACTTTATAGAATTTTTACAACATTCTTTGCAGAGAAAAAAAAACAATTAAAGCTGATATTCTAAATTTATAAATATATGATTTCAGAAATAGTTTGTCATAGGGAGTTTTACAGAACGTTAAAGAACAACCCCTATTTCAGTGGAAAATGGTCGTAGAATTGCTTCGTGTTCGTTGTTGAAATTTTGCCACGCGTTTGAAAAATAATAGCAGTTATTTGATCGAACTTTTTTCAATACAAAATAGATAAATACAGGGTTCTTCTGAAAATTTCAGTGCTCGTTTGAAAATTGCAGGAAGAAGGAACATATTACAATAAGTCAGAAAACTCGTTTACAATTTAAATTTATTTAAATTGGTGAAAAAAAGATTTTCCGAATTATTTTAACAAGATCAATCTAGACAACGAAATGTCATATCGATGATGGTTTAGATACATTTTCTTTTCAATTTTTCTCTCCTAATAATCATATTTGATAACCAGTAGATATGGAAATTTTTAATTTTCAGCTCGCTATCCTTCCTCGAATTTAATAATTATTATTTATTGAACGATGTAATGATTGGTCATAATTACTTTAGAAATATGAAATGCCTATACTCGTCGTCGCTTTAAAGATGATGTAAATGTATAATTAAATGATTTGCTTCAAATTAACTCAGATTATATTTATTTTATATGAATTTAGCATTTAAGAAAAATAAGTATTTTTATGTAGAAAACTTCGTGTCCACTTGAAAAGCATATATAATCAAGTATTATCTTTACATGATTTTAAATTAAAAAAAAAAAAAAAAAAAAAAAAAAAAAAAAAAAAAAAAAACTGCATTGAAAAAAGAATTTATAAGTAGTAAAACTCTTCAAGCGAGATAATAATGATGAGCTTAACTTTATTTTATCGGTATTTTATCGATTTTATCGATATATAAGCTCATAAAAATCGAAGCTGTTGGAGTATAGATCGAAGCTTATGTAGAATTTCACGTCAATTGCTTTTGTCATTAATTATTCATGATATTCTATATATTGAATGCTGTATTTAACAACTACTCATATCTATTAGAAAACAATAAAAATCATTTCGAATAATAGTAAATGATTTTTAAATTTGTTAGTGAAATAATACGTTTGAAATAATAGAGTATTATAATATTATATAAATTATCACTATATCACTATATATATTCAGATATTTTTTATTGTTACCATACAACTTCAAAATATCTACAATTTTTTATGTTATATAACTTATTATAATATAAATGAATACTTGATTGCGTATAACCATAAAGAGGAAAAAAGTTATTGTTTTAAAAATCTTTATGACTATATATATTTTTTTTTATTATACACTTTTTTATTTATATTTATATTATACATTTATTATGTATTATACATTTTTTTTTATTATAATTTTATATTAGTCTCTCTCTCTCTCTCTCTCTCTCTCTCTCTCTCTCTCTCTACCTCTATCTCGCTAATCTATGACTATTGTAAGATGACGGAGAAAATATGAAAATTACGTTTAATTATTTTTCAATCATTTGCTACTCTAAATATCTAAATATCGTGTACTGACTTTATCAATAATTCAAATGTTTATTGAAAGATAATGGAAAAAAAAAAAAAAAAAAATGAAATTCCGTTGATTAATTTTACGCATGTGGGCATACAGATATATTGTAAAAATTGAATAATACTGGACCTTAATACTTATTAACATACATAGAGCGCTAATTAAAATAATTATAGAAATTGTATTATAAAAATATTTCTTTTCCAAAATATCTCTTGCTGAATTATACCATTTTAACATAGCATTCTCAGGATAAATAAAAAAAGCTGCTCGCGCCAATAGTACATGCGATAACAGTATTGTGACTACCTTCAAATCACAATCAGACAGAAATATCCGATAGCGATCATGTAAAAATGAGAAAGAAAGCGAGAGAAGTGGGAGGAGACAGAATAACGAAGAGGAAAAAGAATAAGAATAAGAGTAAGAATAAGAAGAAGAAGGAGAAGAAGGAGAAGAGCCACGTGTCGATTTTAAGCGGAAATCCGCTGTATCGTACGTCCGTGAACGATTATCGTGCGTCCCCCGTTGACGAATGACTCCCGGGGGAATCCGATGGCCGAGGGCGGCGCTTTCAACGCCAAGCAAAAAAACTGCCAACAGACACGAACAAAGTGTGAACGACGCGGTCTACTGGCTTATTATTAGATCCGGGAGGAGATCAAAACATTGTTCCCGGTGTTATAGAAAACGTGGTACTCCCCGCACTTATACGCACGTGCGTAACTCAAATGTGCATTGATAAATACGAGATCGATGACAGATTCGTGTGATTGATATTTTATGGGATGTAATGAGCCGGATACTTGTGAAGAGAAAAATCTTGGCATCGTGGATTCGAGGGGTATATTTATAAAAGCTCGGCGTTTAGCCTTCGTCCTTCTTATCCCCTTGCTTCCTGCTTCATAGAATTTGATTTTAGCTCTACGATTCTCAGTTACGTTCTCAGTTCAGCTCTACGTACATTATTTACAGTTCTCGAACTTTATAGCGAGGTCGGCGCTATTTACGTACACCAATTTGCCAACAAAATTTTTTCTCAACGTTTTATTTATATAGCGGGCAGGCAATGCTATTTTAGCATCCTGGATTTTCACGAATGTCGCAGGCCATTTGGCAAACGGACAATACGTTTCACCCTCAAATGTGAAAGCAATGACAATCACGAGTATTTTCAAAATAGAAAATTTGCTCTTCCGTATACTCATCGTAGTTACATAAAATATATTCCGATAGTCGTCGATAGTTTTCGGTTCATTTTACATTAAAAGTTTATATCGATGACAAAGCAACGTATCTCATTATTATACGCTGATGGTAATTTTATATTTTTATCCCACTGTTCGAGATTCAGAGAATCTCGAGAATGTTATTAGTTGGGGAAAAATTCCAACGTCTATCACATACGTTCAAGAAAAATATTGAACTTCGGAAAGCGGAATAAAGGACCCTTGTTATTTAGCAGCGAAATCGCGGCGAGTTTGTTTACGCGAGAATATTTCGAGAGTTAAGATATAGGAAAACAATGGAGATGAAAAACATTTGTTAAAATTCATTGCAACTTGAAACCCAGTACGGGCGACATCGGGCAATCGTCGACACACGTGTGCCACCAATGCCACGAGACCGTACACATGCATTGTTGTGTTGTACGCATAATGTTGCTGCTTGACCAAGTCCGGGAGAGGGGGGAGACACCGCCCAATTGAAGGCGATCCAGCCAAAGGCACTCTTTTCGATATATTGTCATTGTTGTCAAAGCTTAATTAATTTCTTCGCAAGTGGGAAGGGAGGCGTGCACGCTCAGTCAGTCATGCCGGCCAAAAGCGGCGCGCTCTGATTGGAAAACTAAGATCAGGCGCTCCTTGAGTGGGGACTCATTGCGAGAGGCCTTAAAGTTGGGGACGACACAGCAGCTAAGGGTTGCATGTATGACGAAACCAAGTCAGAAAGGAACTTGTCTCGCTTATTGGTGAAAATTAGTGACCCACTGAAAGAAGTAAGATACATCAACCCTTCCTGTACTACAGTTGAAAGCTATCATAATGTTAATGCTATCTCCTTCATACCACGAAATGGCCGCTCACAATTTAGTATTGTGCATAATCAATTGCTGATCCATACAAAATCAACAACGACATCACGATTTCATTGAGCATCTTGTGTAGTGAAACATCCATCACAAGAAACGCACCAAGAAATCGCATCTTTACAATTAAGTGTCTAATAAAAGAGCTTCCTCTTACGTACACACATACTTCCATTGATAAAATCGAATCTATAAAGGAATCTATTGATGCATTGAACAAAAACTTTGACATCCAGTTGAAATACTATACTGCAACACAGCTGGTAATCAATCGATTATCTCTTGAATCGTGTGTGTCAACACAAGCAATAGCCAAATTAGATTTATCACCCATGATGGGAAACTCCAAGGAGATGGAGGAGGCCCTTCCCACAATCCATATTCCTAAATTCACTGTGGATTACAAAACATGGCCACTGATTGAAAAAGAAAATAGTAAAAGTTATTGTTGGACTGAAAAAAACCTATCTCCGATGAATGACTTTGTTAATCTCTGGGAACTTTCTAATTACGAGACTATTTCCAGTGACCGAGAGTTCATCATGGAGATGTCAGTGAATTTGAGCCTGGAAATCAAAACCAACCATGAGATTAATAATTATATTGAAGCATTAAAAGTACTATCGATCATAGTAGATGAATATCCTGGTACATTTACTTTCAAACCTATCATAATTATGCTGTATGCGCTTGCAGTAGTAAATGTTAAAATGGTACAACAGTATAATTGTCAGAAATTCAAATATGGATCTATTCTCAATCAAATATTGTCCTTCGGGATTAGGAGGTGCTATAATCATGAAGAAGATTGCTCCATAAATTGGTCGAAAGATTTTAAATTGCGTCAACGCAACTGGCAAATCAATTTCGATGTGACGATGAGGAAAAGAAGAAGAAAAGCATCTGACGTCTTCTACTGGTACCACAAATATATAAAATCATCTGGCAATATACTGCCCTCTTTGGAATGGCTGAAGGAGATATTTTTAATCGAGGAAGCAGAAGCTGATGACTTCGGAGTGGTCTTTAATCTCAATGAACGAATGACTGGCAACAAAACTAATAAAGAAAAAAAAGAACTAACGGATATATCTGAATCTTACCTGTTTTGGCTCTTGCCAGCAACGTCAGTAGAACATTTCCTTTCCCTCAGCAATTTTTGTGTTTTCTATAATCAGCCAGTCATATTAATTAGTTTTTGTATAGAGGTCATGGCCAAGTGAAATTACGTTGATGAATTTGGCACTACAATAGCTTTTTGAATTAATTGAATTATAATTTTCTTAACCTTTGCATCAACCAATTCTCAGATAATGATTCAATAGAGTATTTATTCACCAGCCCTAAGCCATGACCAGAGTCATCATTGCCCTATTGCGGAACTCTTTGTTTACGCTCCCTGCTGGTATCCTAATCCTTCCAGTGGCATTTCGAAGCAATCTGAGTGATATTGACCATCATCATTTAGGGTGCTTCAACCATTTGGGCCCATTAGACAGTGTAGACGGGGACTGGGTGTACAGTGTCCCATCGATCTTCCCAACTACCGATAAAACCCTCGTGGAAGGATATTTATGTTTAAAAACTGAAGTATCACTTGTACCGAAAGCTTCTTCGAAGTAGAGTCGCTCGTCACAACAAAATCTCTACCTGTATAGATAGAGTTTGACCAAGGCAGAGTGTGTCGATCGAGTGGAATTATGGAAACCCGTTGGGTTAAGGGTTTGGCTATTCGCCGTAAAATGATTGTAAGAAAGTTCGGTGATCGGATTGATGCTTAATTTAACGATTGCCAAGCTCCATTATGATTGCCTATTCGCGCGATAAATAATAAAGGGAGTAGTTTCGTTGAAAATTAATTCATTCAATAGTAGATTTCTGATCACCTAAATGCAAAAATACGAACAAATAGTCAATGTAAAGTTACTCGATAGTGTATGGGTGGGTAGTCAGCAATGATAATATATGCTCTGGTTCATTTACCCGTAATACTCATACTCATACTGTTTCACTACAATTTCTCGATTATAAGTCAATTTTCCTCGGTGCAAGTAATATTTTAGATAAAACTCGATAATAGTAATGACATAGATAGATAGATATAATGATTGAAAAATATAAATTGCCATTAAATCGGGTAGTGAAATTCTATTAAAATATAATCAAGTATTTAGTAATTGTTTTTTCTACATCTAATCCTTCCTTAATAGAAAGCTTATTGTAATAATAACAATACATGTTTGTTTATACTTACCTATTTAACAAAAGCTTGTATTTTTATTGTATTATGTTCTATAAATCTTTTTTACCGTGGCAAATGTTAAAGCGCAGCTACTCAAAATATTTTGCAAATTGTCTGTAGTATGTAAATATCAATTTTCGTACGACAGATGCTTCCTATGCTCGTATGCTAAATGTATTATTTCATACGCTCATACGCCCGCGTCACATCAAAGAAATATTTTGCAACAATTGTACTTTGCCAATACCCGGATTATTAACTGTCTTACTTATCAGTGGTGAAATTGTTATTTGCATTGATTTCATACAATATTATTGCAAGAATTTCATTCAACGATTTAAAGATGCTATCAAACACGTGTCAATTCATTGTTGGATTAAAAAAATAAAAAACAAAAAAAAATCCTAATCAATCATTGGTCTAAAAAGCTTTAGTACGTATTAGTTATGTACAATTCTAATAAATTGTTATTTCGTAATAATTTTTTTTTTATTTTTTTTCTTTGATACAGGTATCATTTTAGAATAATTATTTACTAAATTAATTCTAAATACATTGTTTATTTTTTTATAATTGATGAACAAAATTCGAATTGTTGGAAAAAATTCATTCTTTAAAATATAAAAGATAATATTTATAATGATATATTGCAGTAGAGAATTAAGGAATTAAAAATATAATAAAATATACTTAGGCATTCACTTTTTAATTATTTCTATTTAATGTACTAAAAATTATCAAAATAAATCAATGATGATCATCATAAAAATGTATTTCTAATAATCATTGTAAATTGGCAAATTCACATGTTAGTTTTCTTTTGCATTTAAAATACGAATAATTCACAAGTTTCATCAATTTCTTCTGCTTTCACCTAAGATTAAAATAATGGTTATTTGTTCGTGTAGGAGGATACTTTATTTGCATTCGCGTTAAATTTTTTATATTTAGTAATTAAAATTAATTTTATATTCGGTTAAATATAATTTCTACATTACCATTTTCTCCTTCCTCAGTGAATTATATTAATTCATTATTCCTCATTCGATTTATAAAATCTGTTAAAATAAACCTACGTTATTCGTTTATGTTTTCAATATTAAATAAATTATACTATGGTAACTAACGAAATTTTGTATGTTATTTTATTCCTATCTTTTTTTTTTTACAATTAATCTGAAATATTTTGAAGTATTTTATATTTTTATGTTCTAAAACGAATTGTAAGCATTAAATTCATATCTCTTCCTCAATTAATCAAGAATCATAATTTGGGTCTGGTCTGGATAACTATTTAATAAATTTCTTGTAAATAATAATTTATAACAAAGATTTAATGTTATCAATGTATGAATTCAATGTTCATTTCGCAACTATTTTATTCATAAAATTGATGAATTTTTAAATATTAATATTTAAACTATCGTATTTTCGATATATCAATAGAGACATTTTTAACGTTTAACATACGGATATTGAAAATAATGGTAAAAAGTATTTGTAAACAAAGTATAAAGTAAATTATTTTTATTGTATTATTTACCAACTTATAAGCTTAAATATTCTAATTTTTATTTTTGAATGTTTTATATTTTAGATTGAATTATCAAACAGAACAAAAACAAAATATTTTTATTTAAAAATATTTACTTTCAAATTTTTTTTATAAGCTTCGCAACTTCAAATGTATTGTCACATTTAAAGTTGTATGTTGTCAAAGTGAATATATACAACAAGTTGACAGCTCAATTAATTCAAATAACTCAAAGATATATAATTTACCTCACACAAAATTCACGTTAATTTATAATTTATGTATTATCTAAATAATATATCGTTTCAACATTGCCAATTAATATAAGTGATGATTGTTCAAATTTTATTATAAAAGAAATTGTCGATAGTTAATCCACTCGGTTAATTCAGTATTTGAATTTAATAAAGTATTTCAAAATCAATCACAAGTCTATTTTAAACAATACATAATGTCGTCGATTCTCTCAACGAACGATAATTAGTTGCGCGAGTGGAAATGTGCGTTTGTCCATTAGAACATTTCACATTGTACGGGAGCGCGACTTCCCACATCGCAGATTAGATAAATGTGCAGAAAGAGACTTTTATTATTCGAAAATGCATAACGACGATTTAGATTTATTTCTCGTTGAAAGAGCGCGCCGTACGCCGGGAGAGCAAAAGAAAATAACGTAATAATATTGCCCGCATAAAAGGCGAGCACAGGAGCACGAGGCGAAAGAAGGAAATAGAGAAGCCTGAAAAAATCAAAGTAAAAAGCGCAGGATTTTCATTGGTGGCGCTTTGTTAATTAACGGCTGTGAGCGTCGGCTTCCTCGCGCGTTAGAGGTAACTTGACATTTCAAGCACGCGGCTGTGGCTCCCGACACCCGTAATCTCGATAATGGGCTTTTTACAAAATTAGAAAGTACCGTGGCGGCATCGAACGCCGCTCGAAAGGGATCTCGTAAGAGGGGAGGATTGGCCACGGCCGCTCGCAATTCGTGTGCGTGCGCGTGTGCGTCTGTGAGAGAAGGATATATATGAAGGGCCCTAGCTCCGTTGGCTTTGATTTACGAGTGATCGTTCTTTGGGTCTGCTCGTCGTTACGATAGCGCGAGCCTATTTTTTTTAATTCAACATTTACTTATTGATTTTGGCTTTTTCGGTAAACGGTACTCTAGGCACATAATAATTTAATTCGTCAATATTAATCCGATACTTGTGGAATCTATTGTGAAATTTGAATATTTAGCAATGTTTAAAGGCTTCGTAGAGGAGTACGCGATATTTTTCCACGACGGACATCAGTCGAAATATTCAATTTCATTGGCAATGAAAAACGTCATTTTAACGACGTTATGGAATTCAAATAGTACGTAGTAATAATATGTCGGCATTATATCGAAAAATATAAATTGATAAATTAAAAATGCCGGACTTGCGGGCAATTACGAACAATAATAATAACGAAAAATAATACGTTCATCTTAGAGAGATATAGAAGAGAAAAAGTTGATAAATAAATAAAAAGAGAGACGAGGAAACATTCAAAACTATTTACCATCCTTAATTAAAAATACCAAAGTAGGTAGTAGAAAAAATAAAATATTCCGAATTTTGTTTGATCTTTTTACTTTTTTCCCTCTTTTTTCTCTCTTTATTAACAAAAAATCTTCAACGTAAGTGCATTCTAAAGAAAAACTTTTTTCCTTTCATTTTCCCTAAAATATCTGCATTTAAATTCGCCCGCAGAGAAGTGCTGGTATTTTTTTTTTATCCCATGCTATTTCTTAAATATTTACGGAAGAGTATGGAAAACATTTGGAAACATCCCGCATCATCCGTACAAAGATAATTAAACGTTTACCCGAAAAATGTACGCTCAAAATGACATGAAAATGTTTCCAGACACTTCGACAGGCGTCCCTATCAACAGTTAAAAAAAAAAAAAACAAAGACAACAAAAACAATCGGTTACTTTCAAAATGCGCACGTCGCGATACTTGAAAATTGATTTCTTTTGTAAGATAATAAAGTACAAGACGCCGAACGTTGTAACAATTAAAATTTCTAGCTCGAGCTCTAAGAAAAAAATTCCTTTGCCCAAAGCCTTTTGAGGAAAGTTCTCGAATACATTAATTTCATTGTTTTTGCATCTTCAAGTCTCCGCGACGGGCCCTCGCAGCAGCCCAATTCATCTTTCCGTGCCACTTCCCTAGTCAACTTAATTCCTCGACCGATCCCGCGGGCCGGATAAGAGAAGATTTCCCGTGTCTCTCTACATCCTCCAGCTAGAGTTTTTCTCGCTCTACCGCAGCGACGTTTCCGCTTGTAACTCGAGCTCGAGGAACTCGATAGCTGCTATAGCACTGGCAACTCTAATGACGAAAGTTCGAGGCAACTTTAGAAAATTCCATTGGAAATGGCTTGCGACAGCGGTGTCGTTGGGAAAGTCTTCGGCCAATCAGCCAAGCCCGCAATCAAATCGGTCCTCCTCTTTTTCTCATTTTATCTCACCCATTCCTTATCCCTAACATTAGCACTTTCCAATCACGCTCGAAAGGCCCGAAGAGCCGCGATTACGTTGCGCACGTTTCAATTCGTTAACATAAAAGCAAGTCGTAGCTAAGTCAAGGCATTGGACATCCTGAGGATATCTCACCGGAGATTTCACCGGCAAAACTATATCGCCTGGCCTGATAAGGGAGAAGAATCGCTCTGTAACTATTTTGTATTTATTGCATTTATTTTTCTTCGTGCGCAAGGAAATTTAGCTGACAATGTCGAGATGATCGATGGGTGGGGCGTGGTGGCGGCGTGGTGGGGCGAGGCCGAGCGGTGGGGGGGGGGGGATCATTAAAATAGCCACAATTTATTATATTTTCGATATAAATATTGGAGCATAATTTAGTAGTGAAATTCGAGTATCTTACCAATACAAAGTATTTGCATAGTACATTACATGCTAAATATTAGTAAACCTCTCGGATTAAATCGATGAGGTCGATGTACATTAAACGTTGGTTAGATTTGCTTTACGAGATGCAATAATTACTATAAATTTTGGGGCATTTATTCATTTATTAAAAATAATAATAAGAGGATTTTCAAATAGAATTAGGTTTATGCTGGATTAGTGAAATACTAAAGGTACGTAGAGCGTTATATGGAAGTGCGATAATGATGAAAAAAGAATATCGTAAGTTTGTAAATGGCCAAACAAAAATTCTATTCCACTTTATCGCCAAGGGTCGTTAGAATTTAATAACAAAATAATTAACAATGTGAAGATCACGAATATGGCTAATACTTCATTCAATACTTCGACAGTTATCGCGTACTACAAAATGATTGAATGTATATGTTTAATATGTTGCGCGCAAATGTCATTATTTCTATCACAAATTTTCATTAGAAAATATAAATTTTGTATTTTTACGTAATTATAAAGTAAACAACTACTATGTGGCAAATTGTTTTATTGTAAAATATCAAATAAAAATTTTTACAAAGTCATCTCTCTATTAATAATAATACTCATAAAACTACGTCGATTTTGATTTTTCCCATTGAAGTTAAAATTTAAAAATCAATCAATCACAAAGTGCACTTCCTTAACCAAATAATAAAAGGTCAAATGCTATTTTAGTCAATGTCTCCAGCTAGTGGCAATGTAATTTCTAACTTTAATCTTCAAGTCTTTTACTTTCTACATGAATATTTAGCTTTCAGTATTTTTACAAATACTTAATCTTAACCGATAGCGTAAGATATACGTATCGACCGTTCACTAGATCGGGAAATAAAATGTAGTATCGAGTTAGTAGGAAATAGCGTACCGAGGAGAATATCAAAAGGATTTGAGCAGGATTGTTGTGGGCTTTCAATTTTCATTTGTGAACTTTCGTCTGTCTATATGATGAGTACCGGGCAATTTCGTATATACTAAAGTTATTGTATATTAGTAAAGGTCTGGAAATATCGAGCTCGTGTCTGTCTCTCTGTCAGAGAAATTTAACATTATATGTGTACATATGTTGTGAATTTCGAAATAATATATATGTTTAAATTAAATAGAATTAGATATAGTTAATGTAAACAGAAATGGATTTCAGTATCGATGTATACAAATGTGAAATAGTTAATCACTTTGAAATTTGACTTTGAAAATGTATAATTTCCTTAATTTTTGTATTAAATTAAATTCAAAAAATAACATTTGAAAAGATACCGTTGCGAATGCGAGTAAATCCTAAAAAGTCTATATTTTAATTACAATATTTAATTATTAAAATTATGTCTACACAATGAGCAATAATTGTTAATTATCGGCATTTTTTACTTTATAATGTCGGATAATATTGTGCTAAAATTTAATTCTATTTCATGCACAATCTTTTCTCTAAATAATAGACAAATTTATCTGTAGCCATCGAACATTATTATGTAATTAATAAGCCACTGCTTTAAACAATTATAAATAAAATATAATGGTGTTCACTCTTATTTCTATCTATGTAGATATTCTATTTATTCGACTCGTATAACTTTATAACATGAACTTTCTTATAATTTAAATTATATTTACAAATTAATATATAAACGAGTTATTTTGTAAATAATCTTTTTCATTTATTATTATATAAAGTGATTAACTATTATTCATTCAGCTATATTTAAATTATATAAAAAACATAAATATAAGGATTAAAAGATTCGTTGAATAACATTTTTCAGCTACTTAAAAAATATGATATTATAAAAAGATAGAGAAGGTGATTTAGATCTTTGTTAATAGTAAATTGCATTAAAATCTTTTAAGATAGTTCATAAAAGATGTTCATAAAGTTAAAATTTCTAGAAAACAAAGTTTTCAAACTATATAATCAATTTATAAGAACTGAAATTTTACGAGTACTTTATTAATATTTTATCGATTATCTGTTATAATCATGAAAAACTAATGAAATTATAAGTTTATTTAAGCAAAGTATCATAAGTTCTACTATAAAACACATTTTATGCACACAATTTTATACCAAATTTTTAATTAATTAAAAAACCTATTTTGTACTATATAAGCCGGTTTTTGGTAGTTACTTACTAAGAATCATAATATCGAACTTGGAATTATACTTAATGTATGCATATATGTGTAAAATACTAATGTAAACATGTTCCTGTCACGACTGTAATTGGCTTTAGCGCAGTCTAATCTTTGTTATTTCTAGAAGAAAAAAATATACTACGATAAAGAAACCCTTTGATCGCCTCTCATTATCACGTCAATCTACTTTTTAATCATCTTTCACGGCTTTCTATCAGCACGTTTTATTATTGATCAATCTTTGGAAAAACGCTGACGCTAAAATCGCTGATCTAATATTAACACCGAAGTAACTGGATACGAGCAGAATCGCAATTTTACATTTGCAAATTATTCTCGAAACCATCGAGTCGATTTGGATTTTGTAACCAAAATAAAAAACTTATTTCGTCCAAATCCCTTTTTACTTCATTCGGTTATAAGAAATTCAGCCAAAAGTCATCCGAGCTTGGGATTTTAATCCAAGCGATGCCGCTTGCAGGCATCCCAAATCGTCACCTCCGTAGCTTGTTGCTAAATGTGTGTGGGCGGTGCACAATTTCCTGAAATCGAAAATCCACTCGAATCGCCCTTACGCCTTCCGAGTCCTTACCACATCACAAGCGAAAGAGTCTCCCGAACGTGTAGACTACCATTCGCGTGCAGGAATCGAATAGCATCGGATTATTCCTAGAGAAAGTGAGCCGCCATTTCACGAGTAAAAGGACCAAAAAAACCTATTCGTATCCGTCGACGTGCCTATGGATATCTTCGGATAGTGGTATCTGGCTGTCTCGTTCATTTGTCTACGTCCGATAATGTCCTGGGTATTTCAGGATTGAGCACAATTCTTTGAATAACCTGTAAATAAATGCATTCCTTGCGACATATCGACCACGAATCTCTGTCCGAAACATACGAGACTAAATTAATCATTGGTCAGGATGAATTGTTTTTCAGGATTTAATATTTTATAGGATACGTACACTTTTTACACGAATATACGAGATATCTTATATGCTCGAAAAAAATTTTCAAATATTTCATTGGCATTTAATTATTCAAACATAGCTTGAACATCGTATTATTTATCAGAAAATCAATTATATATATATATATATATATGTGTGTGTGTGTGTGTGTGTGTGTGTGCGTGTGTGTGCGCGCGTGTGCGCGCGTGTGTGTATGTACGTGGGCACGTGTAAACACAATTTTATTAATTAAAAATATAATTAAAAATAAAATACTATTGGAATTTCCAATTATTGATGTAGGTAGATATTTATTATTGAAAGTTTGTAAATTAAATTTAATCTCTGTAAGCCATTAAATTAATAATGACCGAATTCTTCTGATGAAAAGAGCCATGATAATGACAAACATTAATTATAACAATCAATTACTTTTATTAAACGTAATAAAGTATTATAATAAAAAATTAAAGTTTCCTTGTTAAAACTTCTCGAGATTCTATATATGTCAAATAGACTTATTGTTAACAATAATAGAGGTATGTTTTTTGATTATTCTCATATAAAAAATAATTTAAAAACAATACTAAGCATTAATATTTTTCGATCAATTTTATAAAAAGATATCCAGAAAATTGCTGTAAAATAAAGTATCATCATTGTTTTACAGAAATTGCTACGTATCTAGACATTTTTTCTGAACAAATTTTTATTCTTTTATTTTAGCTTAAAAGTTATTTTTATTTCAACGAATTCTGCACATATGTATCGTAGAATTTTTAGAAATTCTGTTGAAGCGTTAACATTGACTGAAAATGCATATAATACATTATCTTAAAATTTATAAACATTTTACTATCCTATAAATTATAAATATATCGATATTAATTATTGAATAACAATAAAATAACTTACTACTTAAATTGTATATAAAGTGCATATGAAGTGTATAAAGTTTTTCTTTAACAATATTAACATTTATGGGCTTTGTCGCTTTAATACGATAATGTATTAACTTTTTATATTAATTAAATTTTACTCTCAAGTTGAAAGCTTCCACGTTAATTTATCGTCCCTCTCTTTCACAATAACAATTAAAATAATACTTTAAATTTGCGGGTAAACGTTATGAATAAGAAAGAAGCTTCTGCGCCTCGTCGCTCTGAAAATTAAATCGATCCCTCACACACACGCACACGCACGCACACGCACGAAACACGCGTGAAAATATATAATTAATTATTTACAAAGAAGCTATTTAAATTAGATGTGAGTATAATGAGCTTGTATAAGCTCTAGTCGTGTAGATAGATAATGTAGATTTAAATATGATTACGAGAGTCCGAAATAATACAACAACGCGGTCTCATCTGTCAATAAATGAGTAAGGATAAATTAAAGTAAACGCGTTTTTTAAATTGTTTTAAATTAAATGGCTTTGAAACAAAATTTTCATAATAATAATGATGATATTAATAATAATAATAGTAGTATAATAATAATAATAATAATAGTAGTATAATAATAATAATAGTAGTAGTAGTAGTAGTAGTATTAGTAGTAGTAGTAGTAGTAGTAGTAGTGGTAGTAGTAGTAGTAGTAGTAGTAGTAGTAGTAGTAGTAGTAGTAGTAGTAGTAGTAGTAGCAGTAGTAGTAGTAGTAGTAGTAACAATGATAATATGAGAAACTGTAGATAAAGATACGAAGAAATAGCTTTAATAAACTATCGATTGCCTTTGCGATAAAGTAAATTAAAATACCCATGAAATTACTTTATAAGGACGTGCGTTAAATCGATCCTTTATCGTAACGACACGCGCGTTCACTTACCCCATGGTTATTTGGAAATAATCGCCAAGAGCGGATAAGATGCGAGACAAATGATACCCGCACCTCATTAGAAATACTACATAAATAATAGTTGATATGTAGATAAGATAGAGGCACTTGAGCATTGTGATACATAATATACTCCATTATCCCGGAGCAACAATCACATTGTCCCATAGGAACTTAGGCTCGATAAAGCATCGGGGCGTGTTAAGCTCCGTATCCGCATCTCCCTTCCCCATCCACCACATCCACCCCTCTCGCCACTATTCCGCCAGGACTAATGGGTTGGGCTATCATTGACGCAATCTCGTTTTCCACGTTGCAGACTCGTCAAAGCAGCGCTGTTGCCAATGAGGACGAGGAGCCATCGGTGGGTTTGCCCTCGGGTTCTCACCTCGTCGGCACTCTCAAGTCCGTGTTCGCGGGCCGTCATTGCTCCCGCTTCTTCCCGGCCAAGGGCAGCAATCCGGAGGACGGCGGCGATGGGACGCCGGAGCAGCAGCCGAATCCGGAGCTTCTTCCGCGGCAGCCGAGCATCGAGCCGCCGACGCAGCAGCCGAGCCTCGTCGAGTCGCCGTCGGCCTTCGATCAACAACAGCAGCAACAACAGCAGCAACAACAGCAGCAACAACAGCAGCAACAACAGCAGCAACAGCAGCAGCAACAGCAACAGCAACAGCAGCGCACCGTAATTTCACCCCGTTGCTTTGTAGCTTTATAAAGGGAGGTTTGCGGCGGCGATTTAGGGATCGCGATCGCGCGATCCGGGATTTAGGGATTGGGGTGGTGTGCGTGCGCGTCCGTGCTCATATGCCTGGCGAGACGACTTGCTTTGGCTTCGGATTGGCATTCGGCATCTGTATTTAACGAGAGTGAGATGGGCTGGGTGAAAAGTGGGGGGTGGGGGCGCAAAGCCGGGAACAGTTTATTGAAATTCTCATTGATTCGGGCATAATTCGATGACTTTGTGCTAATCGTCGATTGACTCGCGGCTGGAGCTTTGATTAAATTCTAGTTTGATTTAGCGAACGGGAGCCAATGGGCAAAGTTTGTCACTCGCTGACCGACGCTGACTGGACTTTATCGGTCACTTATTACGCAGTTGTGTGTGCGGGAGCTCGGAAGCTCAATTGGAAACTTCTTGTTGCCGCCTTCGATCTATTTAAAAATCCATCAAACGAGGAGGAGTAAAAGCTCCGTTGCGCGCCTGGTTGAACATCGATCCCGATCGCTTGTGAAATAATTCGTACGGTCGACCTGCACCGGTCAAAAGCGAGAAAGAATTTCAGTAAAGGGCATTGGAATAATGGCGCCGGATACTCATTGGTCGCGATTTAACTTCGTTTTATATGATAATGTAGCTTGATAGTACGTTGCTTGCACGTGGCCTTTCCAATCGTTGATTATACGCCCGTCGATGGAGGATTTTTAAAGTACGTTGTAGAGTATCGCGGGAGTGTAGCTCGATGTACGGAAGGCGACGCACGGCTAAACTAAATAAACGTCGTAAATAATGTTTATGCAATGCAGAAATGCAGGAGTCAGGAGCGCGCCTCCTGCTCGTACGAATTTCCCCCCGCCGAGGTGAGCGGCGCGACGTACTCTTCCTCCGTCCCCAGCAGCTCCAGAAGAGTCGGCGTTCCGTCATCGAGGTCCGATCAGCTAATGTCCAGTCTCGCCGTGAAAAAGCCCAACATCACCAAAGCGCAGATGAAAGGTACATCAAGAGCATCGATATTTATTTCTTAAGTCTATTTTGAGGAGTCAGCACAATTTCACGATTGCGCGCAATAATCATCGACGACCAGATCGCGCTAGAGTTGGCCGTGGCCCTCTCACTCCCTATTCTCCGAATAGCCAATTAGATCGAAAGAAATTGGTAGTATTAAGTTAATAGCTTGAGTATGGTAGGCTTTCTGCAACGTCCAAGGCGAATACTGGAAATTTATTCAGCCAATAATGGGGGCGGGAGGGGGAATAGGGAAGTGATAAAGCTATTCGCGCAAACGTCAATGCGTTTGATAAGCAAATCGATGAGAGATCCCCGTACTCGCCCTAGTTTTCTCAAATCTTCGCGGAACGCTTCGCAGCCTCGGTTGCACATGCCGCACATTGGGTACTTGCTCGGAATACCCGAGTACGTTCGATTCCCGCCTTCCTCCCAGACCACCACCACCACCAACCCTTCCAACCGCCGCCGCCGTCGCCGCCGTCGCCGCAATCGGTATCATCACCGTCACCACCACCATCACTACCATGTTCGAGCCAACAGCCCCAATAACTAATGCCTCATCTGTCCTCCTACCGCCGCAAATTTCACGAGGATATGATTGGCCAAACTGCACTTTCTTGATGTATTTATCCAATTTGGCCATTCCGATCCGAATCAACGCTCTCAATTGACTTTACGGCAAGTCTGAGAGATCAGCTTTGAATTCCAAAAAAAACTAATGTAATGCTGCTAGTTGTCATTGCTTATTACGCTGTGGTTACAACGTGACCGATATGGCCTATTGGGATGAATTCATACGTGTCTGAAGATTCCAATCGCCAAACTGAAAGAAAGTAGTTGCCGCTACGGATACGCGAGCGTATGAATGATGAACATCTCCTCCTCTCTCCCCCCCCCCCCAAATCCATCCATCCACTCGTCCCAGCACTCTCGCTCTGTACTTATACGCTGAAGCTCGTCTTACTTATTATTCGGATGTTGTTGGAGCGTATCAAGAGAGCATTTTAAAGCAAGTTTTGGACGCCCGTTGTGCTGCTCTATTTTAGCGGCGCCTCGAGTAAATAATGATCGAGTCGCTCCCATTGAATATCATGGGATTATCGAATATTCGGGGATATTCGTTTGGGGAGTAAAGTACTTTTTTTCCAACTGCATTAGAAATATTTCACATAATTAATCTTACGTGCTTTGATTAAAAATATTTTTCCTTTCAACAATTTATGCTCAACTTCGAATATACTTATATAATTCGAAAAGTTTTCGTACTCTCTCCCCCATTCACCTTGGAATGTAAAAAATTCTTGTCTCTACCGGCAATATTGACTTACTTATTTCAAAATCAATATTCACGTTGAGCGGTTGGCAATGAGAAATTGCCAAGTACTTTAGCTCATTAATAACATTTGATAAGAATAGGGCAATAAGAATATTTAAATAAAAATCATTGAGATAAGAAAGGATATACATAATATGTATGCGGCAGCGATAAGGGAACGATTATTATGGATCATTGCTCAACGTATCAAAGCACGTACTTTATTTAATATGGTTTTTCATCAACTTGCGCCCCCTAAGGTACGTAATATCATAGATCGGAAGTATCAATGTGAAAAGTATTTTCACAACACCTTCGTTTCTTTAAAAATCACTTAACATTAAAGTGACGGACAGCAATACGGACGAAACTAATATCCACAATTTTAACGCGATACTGACTTTTTAGTTTTGTATTATTTTAATAATTTTATACTTCCGAGGACTTCCCATGAAAGGGAGTCTTTTATTTATTAAAATCAGTGTGCATACTAAATAGACGATACATAAATTATATTACATAATATAATTATCCGTGTATATGTATATATATATATATATATATATATATATATAATTGATTGTTTTATAGCCGAAATGTAAATTATTATTTAATGTCGTTATAAATCTTTTGTAATTATCAGTTTACTACTGTGTTCGATTTGCTCGAATAATCACTCGATTGAAATATTTTCATTATTGCGACAATTGAAATTAATTACCAATCAAAAACATGCACCTTCCTTCGATATACTCGTAACTGATGAATTTATTTCCTCTAATAAATATTGCACACTATTCGTTGCCGATCGCATAATTTTCATAAGCTGAAAATTCATATCTTTCTATACTACCAATTTTTAATTACTTTTAATTTCTAATTTCGGATTTAGTCGTTTTTTTTTTTTTTTTTTTTTTTTTTTTTTTTTTTTTTTTTTCTTTTTTTTTAACTAATGTAATCTACCATTAGCAACTGAATGTAATAGGAATTGACTCGATAAGTATTATGTTCTATTTGTGGTTACTAATGATCGAATAGTAAATGCCGTTGGAATAATTTGTAAATGAAGATAATCGAGAATTATTTAACATCTAACTATGTCATTATTTTAACGTAGAGTTAACAAATAAGATAAATAATTTATAATTTTTTTTTTAAAAACACACACATGTATTATGTGAACAATTTATATGGATATAATTTTACTTTACCGCTGCTCCAATAAAAAGCAATGAAAACATTACCAGATGAACAACCGAACAACTATGATTCTCTCCATAATTATTTTCTTCTGGTTAACACGCAGCTTCTTCAACGAGCAACTCGTTCTCTTTGTCATGAAATATCCGTTAAGTACAATTATTCGTATGCCGCACCTCTCTCAAATTCCTTCGTTAATTTTCGTCAGGCGAATAAGTCGCTATGCGTCTACATTAATGAATCAACGAAAAGCCGCGCGTGTGTTCGTGAGGATTTATCAACAGCGAAAAGAGCAAGCATAAACATATAATAATAAAGGTATTTTCAATTTCACGGTCCCAATGCGATAAATGTTAGTAGTACAGATGTGTCATGTTATAAAAGAATAATTAGATCCTCGGATTGCAAACTCTTCGCGTTGCTACACATATTAAATAATTATTTAAAATATGTAAAATCTGTTTTTTACATTATGTTCTCTTTATAGATTTCGATGGTTTTTAGAAAAATGAAAAAATCTTCATTACTTTTAAATAGCTCGAATTTAATATTATTTATGCCCATGATTCAATAAGCTGTAAATTATACAAAATTAATAAAATAATTCAATGAGTTTACAATAAAAATTCTAATACAGACAATGAAATGTTGATTTCATTATTATCTTAATTTTTAATACAATCAATTGTGTGCGTGTGTGTGTGTGTGCGCGCGCGCGCGCGCGCGTGCGTTTCGTGAATACGAATGAACGTGAATATTTCAATATTCACAGATAAGTTCCACGTATGGCTTGATTGATTACATTTACAAGTTAAAGGTGTTACATTTGCATACTACTTTTCATCTCGTAAATCCAAGAGAATGCAAAAGAAAGTTGGATATAAGATTTTTCTTCGGTACTTTTAAACTTCAGGAACGAGGAAATATATATAAAAATAATCTTCGACTCATAAATACATCAGCGAAGCTTTACCGTTCACTTTTACCGTTACCATTGCGTTAAAATAAAATATATGAGTACGTATATATGTATTTATACATAATTTTTTCTACCATAAATCATACTGATTAAATGTAAGAGGTTGCATAATTCGTACGTATCGACAAGGGGAGAGAAAAGTCATTATTTTGAGTATCGCGCGAGTTATCAGTCAGCGGTCGAAATTGAAGGAAAGCGTTGATTAAGTTGGCAGAGGAAGAATCGAATTCGAATCAGCCACTGTCGTGGGACTATTCACGGTTTTTTCCTTCTCTCTTTTGTTGGGCAAAAGTCTCGATAGAAAAGCTTTTTAAAGCCTGCATAACATTTTCGCCGTCGCTTTGGTATTTCCGAGGTAAGAGAAAAACGAGGCGGTACAATAATAGTGCAGCCGACATGGGAATAAGTTGACCAAGCGTATTTTGCATTACATTTATCTCCAATAATTTCCCACCTGTCCACCATTTAAGCCAATTGATTTGTGGGGGGGGGGGTCGGGGAGCACTGAAACATTCTTCTCCGTAATAAATCGCGAGTGAGAGTCACCAGCTACACTGCGTACACTAACGATTTACTCTCCGACTCAATAAGAAGTGGAGGAGGGGGGGGGGGGGGGTTTGGTTGGTTGGTGGTGGTCACAACCAATGTAAAGGCCGTCGATGATTGAGCTTCGGACACCTGATTAATGGGTATTAGTTGGTATTTTCGGAGCGATGTTTGTTTAAGTAGTTAAGCCTAGTAACTACTTAGATCTGCTCTAGATGAAATGTGCAGTAAATCATGCATCGGCAATGAAAAAGGAACGAATGTGACATTAAAAGTATTATCGATGATTTAAACTGTATGTAAATGTGCTGGGGATATCTTATATGTTTGATTTATGATTTTATGCGTTGTATTATCATTAAATAGTTAGACAATCATGAAATGATGAAAGTATGAAATGCCGTTGTGCACAAAAACTGGGTAATTTTGTTAATTTAGTCAATGAATTTTCGACTCGATTGCTTGACTAATTTTTATTCTAATTATTCCAACACTTTGGAATATTCGCAATTTCGTTGACTTACGTTAAATAAGTGAATTATTACACGAGTCCGTGGTGATACGCACGCTGTTATTAACGAGAAATATTTTTCTCCCGCCGTTTATTACATCTTTTTGTTCCCATTGGCTACAATGGAGAAGTATCGCAGATCAAATTGCCTTTATACATAAACCATGGAATAAACTCATTTTACGGCGCATCATATGTCACTAATTGCTCAGAATTATAGAATTTCTCTTATAGTTGGCAATTAATTTTCCAACATTTATCGCACAAACGAACGTTGTCTTTGATACGGAGGCACTCGATTTAATATCTCGAATTAGCGTCAAAGTAATGTACCCGTTCATCGTACATCTGTGCTTGAAAAATAAAAACAAATTAATGCGCGTGTTCGACTACGGGGCGTAAGTTGTTAAATCAAATCACCGATATAAAATTTTAATCCATTTCCTATCGGAACTAGATAATGACGAACGGGCTTTCACTGACGAATGAGAAAGCGATAGAAGAGACATCGCGCTCAAAACAAATGATATTTTATGCGATACAATACTTAAAGAATCAATAAAAATAAACATAACCAATATTTATTATAAAATACAATACAATCAATTCACTATGGAATCAAATAAAAATTGTTATTAATAACAAAGACACGTTGTTTAGAAAATTTCGTTTGAATAGTGTTGCAATTAATTACCGAATGTCTAAATAATCAAGTACAGCACTTTTTCGCCATATCTAATTAATTCATTTTTAGTCTTAAAATTGTTTTTATCGATTAATATTTCGAATTATTTAAGCTGAACATTGAATAATTAAGCTGTGACATCAGATCATCGAATCGTTCGCAGTTGGAGGTCTGTTTTATTTCGACATATATCATTTTGCAATTAATGTTACACGATTTAATATCGTAAAGAGCTAAAATGAAGTCAAATTATTATTTATCGGGCAGATAATATTTAAAAACTTAAAAACTTTATAAAATATTAATAAGCGCAGTACGTGCATTTTTTTTTTTTTTTTTTTTTTTATGTGATAATGGATAGTACAAGGCTTTTATTACACCAGACACAAAATAGGATTAAGACAGTAAATATCGATCATATAAACTGAATTTTTGCATTATTTGAATATCTTTATAGTGCAAAATAACTTGTTGTAACTAATACTTTGATCCAGACGATGATAATTTAATTATAATTTATTTACATTTTTATCAATCTTATATCGATAAATATGTTTTCATTAATATTTAAGATTTAATTTTATCTTATCACGATGACTTGGATTTTTTCTTTTATCTTTTTTTTCCTTTTTTATCCCACCTTCAACACCTTCATAATATACCAGAAAAAGTCGTCGATAAACGCGTCTATCGGAGAGTAAATTCAATTTTTAGAAAGTAAAATCAATTGAAAGCAAGTAAAGACGGTTTTGAATATGAATAGCCAACATTTTAACTAAGTTTACAATTAATATATATAACGATTTGAGAAAAAAGAGTAGCAATTTATTAATTCTTTCGCGAATCTTTAAATTAATCCCCTGTAATGCTCTAATGGAAGTTCTATGCAAAATAATACCGCATACCGATAATTAAAGGACGTCGATATAATACATGTAATATCTAATTCGACTTTATATCGATGTATGTATTATAAAACTAATTCACGATAAATGTATAATCGACTACTACTACTACTACTACTACTACTACTACTACTACTACTACTACTACTACTACTACTCTCTCTCTCTCTCTCTCTCTCTCTACCTCTCTACCTCTCTACCTCTCTACCTCTTTACCACTCTCTTATAATAATTTTTTTCATTGAATTATCTTGCATGCCAGCGGCTCCGTAATCATAATTCCATATCAAATCATAATTCACGAGTACATTTTTATTTATCCACAGAATTTAGGGAAGCCTTCCGACTGTTTGACAACGATGGCGACGGAAGTATTACAAAGGACGAGCTCGGCAGGGTTATGCGCTCCCTCGGACAATTCGCCAGAGCCGAGGAGCTTCGCACCATGTTGGATGAAATTGATATAGACGGTAAGTTCCTACCTACCTGCGTGTCTGAATTATTATGGATTAAGCCGCTCTTTGTAGCGCATGAAATGGTGTGCTCAGCCGCCTGCTGCACTCGACTTGGTGTTTCATTAAAATTTGACGTCGTTCTGGTGAAATTATTCGGCGATTGAGTCTGGAGTAGGAGCTCGTTAAAACAGCATGAAACTTCTCGATTTATTCGGATTTTCGTGAAGTTGTCGAGGCCCTCGATCAAGCTTCTCACATTTGACTGCGGAGGGACAATTGTTGTATCACGATATCCCAACAATATCGACTGCCCCAGTCATTCGAAAGCGAGATAGCGTTTAATGATGTAGCCACTGCATAAAGTAAAAAAAAAGTAGTAAATGCGTCGGCGGCGAGAAGTGAAAGAGACTCATCGTGAAAATAATAGGTGAGAAAGTATAAAAAGGTTCTGACAATGCAAGCGCTTACGTCCCTCAAATTTCTCAGGGCATTATTAGGTTTCATTATTTGCGCGTGATAAACGCCACAAAAGTGTTGGTCGGTCGGGCCGGCATTTCACGCACGGGAGATATTACGAGCTAATAAATAAAAGTGATAAAAGTGGGACGAGGGAGACAGATACGAGCGGGCGAATCTGTCTTATCCTCGATGTTTTTCGCTGGATTTTGCACACTGACGAGAAATAATTGACGAATGCGATCGTGCTCGGACGACATAATCCGGATGATAATCTTGCGATTCACGATAGGACAGCGAGGGGAGAGGGAGGTCGGGAGTAAGATCAGTCGAGAGAGTGCGACGGTATTATGGTGCGTTGCACTACGGTCCATAGGCAGATGTTTAATAGAGGCTGTGAATGGCATTGGCCATTCCATTTCTCTCTCTTCTTCGGTCGCTCTATTTATTACGGCTCTTCTCGGCGGCAATGCAGTAAAATTTAGCTCATTAGTCAACAAAACCTCTTTGCCTTGTTTCTCCTAAAATGAAACAACTTGCAATGTGCCTGGAGAGGCTGGGGTAAGGCGAGCGGGAGGCCTCGTGGTTTCCTCTAATTACATCTCAGAGCTCATTAATTGCCGAGTGAAATCTTGCTAATTTTGTATCGTAGCCGAAACGTCGGGGAAAGAGAGTTTTCGGAGCTGGTTATATTACGGGGCTATCTATCTTTTACCGAAGGGCAGGTGCCTTATTAAAAAATTATCTCGCTTGAAGCTCAGTAAGACAATCACGGTGATGATAACGGAACTTAGAAGCAAAAGTAGTGGTGATTAATAGCAACAAATGAAATAATCGCCACAACACAATGGTAAAGGGAATTTACTAATTTTGGATTGCCTGATAGGAGTTTGTATCCTCGCTCCTCTCACCCCCCCCTCCTCCTCCCCCCCTCATCTCTCTCTCTCTCTCTCTCTCTCTCTCAAATCTTTCCTCTCGTAAACTATGTCTACTGAGATAAAATGTCACCCTGTATTACATGGATGGACCACCTCTGGGCGGTAATTATTAAACTTGATTTTCCTCAAAAACAAATTTTTATAGCTCACTCGCTTAATGCTATTTGTAATTTCACGCGCATTAATAAAGAAATTTTTATGAAATGTGTGCCAATCCGTAAGTATAAATTTCTGATATTTTCGTAAATTATGTATTTATTTTAAATTTTATAGCATTTATAGTTAATTAAACGATATAATAGTCGTTTTATGAGCACTGAAATTTAAATTCATTACTTTTCTTTATAATATCATAATTCATAAATATCATTTATCCCACACACACACACACACATACACACACACACACACACACACACACACACACACATACACACACATATTATTAAAATTACCAAAATTCTGTATTAAACTAGAAAACCATTTATTCATCATACATTAAAAATTATTAGTATTAAATTCAATTACTTTCATACATTTATATTTTTTAAAATTCATGCTCACTTATACGCTATGAAGAATATTTTTTAATGTAGTCAAAGCTCTTTACAATAAGAAAACATTCTATTCATAAGTTTTATATCCAAATTCTTAAAACTAAATATATCTTTCATAAACTATATTAATGACATTTCTAATATATTTATTATACATTAAATTATTAACGTAGTTGCCTTCAGCTATATTTGTACATTTTCCAAGAAAGATTCTTTACTATAAAATGCCGTGTGAAAGTCACTACAACTAGAATATGCTTTCATTACATATATATGTCTTGTTATTATGTAACTTATCTTAATTCATTCTTCTAAAAATCCTTTATGATACTTGTATACGTATTAATTAATAATAGTTATATTTGCATATCACCTATAAAGTTTTAGTTAATTGATAAGTTTTGGTATTCTTATTAATACAGCTTAATATGAATGAAAAAATTTTATAAATAAGGGTTTAATATATTCTTCTATTTTATCGAACGATAAATTAAAAATACATATTATTATAAATACACGAAGTGTTGGCTCTCAAACTATTTATCGCGCAACTTATAAACAAGTAAAAATTATTGAAACAATTTATTAAACTTACATATAATAAAAATAAATTTTACTTAAGATAATTTTTATATACTTTACATACAATCGGTTAATACTATAAATAATATATTTTCAATGTAAACTTGATTACCTTATCTATCATATCTATTTAAATTTCTATATTTAATTGTACAAAAATTTCGTATTTTAAATCGATATATTTTATGTGCGGAAAAGATTTTTTACTTTAAATTTATCGAAGATTATAATTGAAATTGAGACAAGAATAAAAGTTACGACCAAACATCTCATCTTATTAAAATTTCCTCGATAATACAAAACTCCGTTCAGAAAATTTTTCCATTTAGAAAAATTAAGTTTATCGTGTTTTATTTGTTCAAATATTATATTTGCTTAAAATCGAGCTCACACTTTTTTGAACAATTATATTCAAATTTCATTAAATATAATCGTTTAGACTGTAAAAACATAAAGAACTAACTATTTAAAGAGATTTTATATTAAAAACAAATTTTAATTTACCAGTCTATTACTTTTTATTAGAAGTGACATTGTTTCACTAAATTATCCACCTTGAATTAGTCACTATGCAAAAGTAAGAAAAAAAAAGAGAGTAGCACAATAAAGATAAAGTAAGATGAAAATATTTGAGAATAGTAGTCGTATAATTTTCGAGTCCGGTTCAAATTCTGCAAATATTTATCAAAGTTATAAATTTAATATTTATAAAAATTACATAAAATTGAAATTTGCACGATACGTTAAGAATAATATAATTGTAATAAATTTAGTTAAAAAAAAAAAAAGAAAAAAATAAAAGAAAAACAAGCGACGTAGCATATTTACGAATTTCTGAGTTATTTGAATTTATTAGCACAATATAATTATTCACCGTTCAATAATTCATTTATAATGTTAATCACGACGATTGTATTAAATTATTTATATTCTAATTATCAATTATTAATTCATGAATTTTCTTATCTATTTCGTTACAATTATAGAAGAGAAAAATTTAAAAGAAACATTTGTATGGTTATGTGTTTGGGCAATGGTGAGCGACATGAAACACGGAAATTTACGTAAATAGTAGAAAACGTTTGTGTGCGAAATCATAAAAACTATTGGAGAGGGAAAAACACATCGTTTGAATATTATTTCGAAAAATGCAGATAATATCAATTATTATGAAGGACCGCTCGGTAGAGCGTAAATACTAACTGTAATCCAGAGATAATTTTTATTTAGAATTTATAATCTACTTCTTATTTATTACATTTTAAATCATAATATTATGTATACATTTTAATTATTTAAAATTCTTGACTAATCTACTCTATAAATAATGTCTAGTACATCGTAAAGCAGGAATATCAAAGTTTGTAAGTAAAGTTTGTGACAGTACATACTCACAGTGACTTGTATGGTAATCTTATTATCAAGATAAGTTTTCTTTCCTCCATTTTCTTTTATTATCATGAAATACACAGCATCCAATTAATAAAATATCTAATTATATTTTAGTTATATGATATTGTTTATCGTAATGTTTGCATTTTTTTATAATTTTATTTTATTCTATTATAATATATAACAATTCTATATGTTAAACGTAATAAAATCTTAATACATAATAATATTTTTATCATGTCAATGAATAAATTATTATGCCACATTTGTAATAACACTTATGCAGCTAACCATTTTGTTTATCGTTAATTTTGCTTTTTACATATCTCGAAATATTCAAATTAAACTTTCAATTTTTTACGTAAATTAGAATATTAACAATAAACTATCGTATTCCAATTTAAGAAGGTAAAGATATTTCTCCAAATGTATATAAAAATTGTCTCTTGTCTATAAAAATTAATTGTTTTACAGAAAGTATTGATTCTAAATAATCCATTGTTTTTATTATTTTTAAGAGAAAACATTCATTAGTAAATAAAATTTCAATCTATGAAATTGAAATGTTATAATAGTTATAAAATAACAATTGCATAATAACAATCATAGATGATTATTTAAATATTCCCGTAAAATTTTATTTAAATAATATGATATATCTTTTAATATATAATTTAATGTATTTTATTTAATCTATAAGTACACTCGCAATGAAATTCTATTGATTTAATAAAATATTAATTTCTATCGATGAAATGTAAATAATATAAAGATTTTTTTATAGTTTATTATTTTTATATCCTATTTGCGATCATGAGTGTTCGCATATCAAGATTATGATATCAAAGTCAATATTTTATAAAATGAAAAGTCTTGAGAAACTTTAAAAAGCAAAGTTTTCCGAGTCAAACCAAGTTTTATAAATAACATCTTTATCAAATGTAATAATATTCAGAAAATTGAAAATGTGGACATAAAAATTGTTGGAACATAAAAGTGATTAGTAACAAGATATTTTTATCATCCACCATTTATCCAAAAAGACTAATAAATTTAATTATATTAATAAATACATTTAGATTGACATTTCTATATGGTTAGTTCATCGGTTCGGTGATAACTCCGTGATGTTTGCAATTTTTCAGATTTTCATTTGTCTTGCCGTGTCTTTGCAGATTGTTCTTAAGACCTATAAGTAGGCGACAGCAGAGAACACAATTTAGAATTAAAATCATTGCATATTTTTTATTCGTTCATCGAAAACTTTTATTTACTTAAATAATTATTTATTTATAATCCTATTAAGTATTTTGGAAGATTGCGTAAATTTTTTCCGTAAAATTAGAAAAAAGTCCTTTCTTTTCATCGTGCTCTACTTTTATAATTCGGCGACAACTAAAAGATATAGAACAATGATGACGAGGCTCTGATTCCACTG
Source organism: Ceratosolen solmsi marchali (assembly GCF_000503995.2). Lineage (NCBI taxonomy): Eukaryota > Metazoa > Arthropoda > Insecta > Hymenoptera > Agaonidae > Ceratosolen > Ceratosolen solmsi. The sequence continues at coordinate 2,987,125 of NW_011948423.1, forward strand.
AGAATGGCAAAGAATATATTGTTCAGAAACAATCATAATAACAACCTTGGATACTAAAAAGTCATATATGAAAAGTTTACATGCACGCGGGGAGAAAAATTATTTTATAATATTTACGAGGACGCTGATGTAAAACGTAAAATTAATAATTTAGCAATCCGTTTTTTCATTATAATTGCAACCATTATGCTGAATTAAAAACAAAGTTTGTAATTATATTTAGGATTATTCCTATACAAATTATTATAAGCATTTTGAAGCTTAGCATTGTTCGATAAAAACTGATTGAAACAAGCTTTAACAAACATTACACATTGTTTACTAATAATAATATAGACATTACAATGCATTTTCTCGACTACTACGTGAATATGAAAGAAGATATAAAAAAAAACGATATATCTCATCATACATACAATAATGTTTTGCTTCAATTTATCACTAATAAGCACAAGTTTTTATTGTTTAATTGTAATTAGGGAGAAATTTTTTTTTCCCTCATTATCTAGCCCTATTATCATAAGATATTTCGCTTATAAATGAATTCGCAATAAATTAATAAAAAAAGTATATACATAACACGCGCACGCACACGCACACAAACACACGCACGCACAAAACCCTTTATAATGCAGAAAATAATTGTTTATAAAAGTTCTATTGTTTGTGATTTGTTTGCCAATTCTAGCGATTATATTGGTAAGTGAAACGATTATGATATTGTTATTTAAAAATTGTATCAAATAATTTTTAAAATTTACATTAGTAAATTATTCATTAGTTTTCTTTTCTCCAGGCCAAACAATATATGTCGCGTCGCGCTTCGTTGAATGCGAGCGCTTATACCTACTTTCTAAAAAATTAAAAATGATCACATTTTATTCATGTATTCATAGAATCTTTTGATGCAAATGCAATAATAATTCATTCATTTAATAAAACAACCGAGCTAGTGTTTTAGTGTAATTTATCATATCGTCATGTAATTTTGATCAATATGTAATAATTGTGTTATTATTTATATTCTAAAGGAAGTCAAACTAAATTATCCTGTATTATTGCTAATCTAATTTGAAAAAGCTAAATTCATTCCTATATTGAGCTCTGTATCGGAATATCTCTTATTCACCTGTCAATTGGAGGTGACAGGCAGAGTATTATCCATAATAATATATTAAAGTGACTTATAAATTTAAAGACTTTTTTATTATATTAACAGGCGAAATACAATGATGCAATGTAAAATAATATGATCGCACGACAAAAATAAAAAAGCCAACGAGGTAGAAAAATCGATCCTATCACGAGCTGAGGCACAGCGTTCAAATGACCTTCGCTATTGTTTCCTCAGACAGTTTATACTTTCTCCGATTTATTTCTTCTCTTAGTGCACTTTATACTTGCCCCATAGAACGTATCTGCAGTGGCTGTCATACAATTAGTCTCTCTTACAAGGATCTTTTCGTAAACTGTAGTAATATGTCATTTCATAATAAGCAAATATTACTAATACATAAATCTACCATTACGGTGAATATTGCCGATTTGAAATATTAATAGAGCGCATAAAATCGTTAATTGAATGTATTGAAAATCACGAATTTGTTGAAAATTCGACCTATTTTGTAAAGCCATTGGATATCCTACCGATGTTGCGTCGCGATTGTCATTCCGTATAAAATACATTTATCCTTAAATATGTTTTCTCGTTCGATTAAATTCATATTTAATAATTTTCTATGAATCGCAAATAATTGAATTCGTCCGACAAAGAATTTCATTTAACGACGAGCTCGTCATTATTCAAACACTACTTAAAAGCATATTCGTAAAAATAAATATAATAAATCGGCCAGCCAATACAGAGACACACGCAGCACACAGACATCGGTCTTATCCATCTTATTGTTCTTTTTCTCAAGTTCTCTTAATCACCTGTAAGCACCTCGAGCTTTCACACGCACGCGAACGCACACTCGGACAGCTCTTGTGCCCGAATGGAAATCGGTATTGTTCGACGTACAATGACGGCAGCACTGCGCCCTTCCTCGACTACGGCAGAAAAGCAAAAGCGGAGGTTTCCGCCGCGGATACGAGTCGCCTTTATTTCTCGCGATGAACTCGTAATGAGATGCGAACCCCTGCTAGATATTCGCTTAGCCCCGGCCTCCTTTCCAAAAGGCAAATTTCAATCAAAACGCCTAAACTAATTCCGATCCTTAATTGTCCTTCATATCTGCACACGTTAAGAGGACATTGATAAGGCCCGCTTGCAGTGGGATTTTGTCCAGTCGTTAAAGTTTTATTGCCCTTAACTCGAATCCGGAAGATTTAATTCAATACATTATGGGCCTTTAAACAAAAAAAGTTTTTTAATTCATTTATCGTCCCAAGATTTTTAGAAATAAAATATGCATTAAAGCCTATCCATACTACTTGTCTCATTACGTTAATCTACGTTATATGATTTTTTATTGAATTTTAATTTTCCCATCAAATTGTATTGTATATTAATTATTAAAAATAGGTATAACATTATTGTTTATTTTATCTAATATTTATTTATCTCTTATTATATATGGATATTATGGATATTATTAGGATATAACACGTTAGAATTAATTATGTCTGTGTGCAACCTTTTTCGGTACGATTTCATATTTATAATATGAATATTTAGAAGAATATTTCATTTCATTGAACAGAAATGTCGAAAAAGATATAATCTAAGGATCTCCATATAATAATTAATTATTGATTTATCTTTGAATCTCCAACATTCATTGTTTCATCACTGTAAAATTATTTTTATTTTTATTTCACATTTGCTAAAATCAATCGGAAGTACTTTCTTTTCTCTACTTTATTTTAATGATATTTTTCTATTTTTGCGACCGTCTACTTTCCAATTCATTTTATACGATTCAAGTTTCCTACTTAAAAATACTTTTCATTTAGTATTCAATCATTTTATTCTGATTAATTTAATCATCCTATAATTTAACATAAATATATCTGTAATACAATTTATACTTTTTACCTTCGTAATATCGTCAAATAATTTTTCACCTTTAATGAAACATTACATTTTGAATAAAATAAATTTAATAATGTTTCTCTTAGTTATTTAAACGTTTTAATTCGTAAATCTCATATTTAAATTCAAACATTATTATTAGTTACTTATAAATATTATAGATAATAAATACTTTGTGCGTGCGTGTGTTTGTGTGTGTGTGTATATGTGTTTGTGTGTTTAAGCGATGTAGTTAAATATTATCTTTCCACGATTTTATATAACATTTTAATTCTATAGAAGATTATTCTAAAATTTAAGAATTGCTTAAATTATCCATATTATATTTTATGATTTAACTATTAAATATTAAATAAATAGCACTACTATTAATACATAAATATTAATACAAATATAAATATATACCGAAAATAGTAATTAAAAATTATTTTACATTCATCTAACTCAGATTTTCATAAGTATAACGTAAAAACTTAATTAGAAATTATATTAGAAATATGATATTGAGCGCATCTTTAGCAAGTGTTCTGTAAAGTGTCCTATTAAGGACAATATAAAGCCTTCGTTATTTTGCAAAACAAAATGATTGATATATTTTACAAAAATAATATTATTTTTCGTAATATTTAACGATATTATAAGGAAATTTATTACCGTAATATATGATACGATAATTTTACGATTGATAACATCAAATATATTTACAGCGATGATGCGGCTAGAGAGTAAATTTTCATAAATCGAATACTAATTTATTACCCGCTATGAGAAAGTTACAATAATAATAATAATAATAATAATAATAATAATAATAAGAAGAAGAAGAAGAAGAAGAACAACAACAATAACAATATTATAATACGTTAGAAAGAAACATTGTATAAATACCTCGTTATATTTAATTTCGCATATTTATCAAAATAATCTATAAATATATCGTAACTATTTATCCTACTCTTTTTATCGACAATGGAGTATAATTTTTAAATTATTAACGCAAAACTTGCTGCCAAATTGTACAAGTAATGATGTTTGAAATTTCAATTGATAGATAATATGATAAATACATTCGGCGTAACTTCACTCAATATTGCTCGAATAAAGTTACTATTCAAATGAATAAAACATCTCGGGAGCGTCCTGACAACTCATCCAACAACTCATTCAACCATCTTAATCTAACTTAACTTACACATGCACACGGATAAACTTGCCCCTTGCTTTCATATCTTTCAAGTTTTAGTCTCACCTTTTGATCTGATAGACTATACAGCGGTGTACCGAAAAAAAGAAGAACTAGGGAATTTCGAATTTATACGTATATATTATACTGGTGTACGAAGCAGAAAAATAAATAAAGTATGAGAATAATACAAGCGTAAGCCGAGGACGATAAACGAAAATTGCATTACCCAAGTTTGCACGCAGCCTAAAGTGATTCAGCACACACGTACATGAGCTCAAATACTAACATGGCCGAGCGTGCGAGCGTACACAAACACGCTCATAAACGGTGACACGCATATATACTCGCTTATAGGGAGAAGGTAAAAAAGTTTTGTCGAGTAGTTACGGAACGCTGACTTTCCAATCCGTTATACTCCCACGCATTCCGAATTCAATTCCATCGATGGATATACAAAGCACATTGTTGCCCACCTGATTTGATACGTCAGCCAACATTGCACAGCATTGCTATTATAAGCACGTAATATACGTATATTTTAATCGCAAACAGGTGGGAGGGGGAAAAAAGCACCATAATAATATGAAGCATATAAGAAATTTTATTAGAATAATTAAATTTTAGATGAATGCCTCGCGAGTATTCTGAATACTTAGTAGTGCAGATTCACCGAAATGAATATAACATAATTAATTTTTCAACTATATTTCATTAACTTCATCCTTTTATATAAAAATTCATATATATTTTTATTCCTATGTGTTATTCACTTTTACTTTAAAGCCATGTAGAATATAAATATTTCAATTCGCTTTACGTTCCTATTCTTGTGACTAAATAGGCATTAAATCATATAAGCGCATTTGTATTAATTCAATTATTATAAATTCCGTATGTTCGTTAAAGAACGAGTGTATTGTAATTGTTTTATTTTATATTAACAATTGACAGCCTTTAATAAGGGACAATGTTTATTACTTATATTTACTGTTTTGGTTATTCTAAAAAAATTAACTAAATTTAATAATAATATGCTTAAAATAAGATACAGTTTTGGTAAATTTCAGAAAAAATAACATAATATTTTAGTTACATTCTTTGATTGCTTATTATAAACTATAATAATTGTAAATTAGATAAATATGTTTAAAATAGTTATCGTGTTCAAATTATTTAACCATAGCATTGATAAATATAATATTTATGTATATATTATCAAATGTAAAGAATGAGATTAGATAAATAATATTAATTGCAAATTTGTTTGTAGGCTAGATTAGTATAATTATATGGTTTATTTATTGTCGAAAAAAAAAAAATACATAAAAGATTGTACAAATAATTCCTCCCATATTAAACCAAATGCTATCTTACAAAATATAATATTCATAAAATTCAATTCGATTCGAGATTGGTTTTACAGTTTTACAATTATGATAATACATAATTAATGTCACGAATATATTATATTCTGATTCTTAATAAATATAATTGTTTTATAAATAATATATATTTATGTCTTTTATTTATTTATATCATTATATAAGATACATCATATCATATCTTTTCAATTTCACTTCAACTTCGTTAAATTACATAAAAAAAAGGGTTAATATATTAACGTTTATTACATACAAAATTTATATTTAAGGAAAAAGTAATTTTCCATTCCATCAAACAATCTGCATATTGTTTCTCGCTTTATCTTACGTATTATTATTTGGCTGCACTTTTCGTGATTATAAAATTCATTAATATAAAATAGCGAATGAAAGTAATAGAATAATAAAGACGATGCAAGCAAATAGAATTTTACAGTGATAACTCTATTATATTATACAGTAATGTAGAAAGATATTTTATGAGAAAAATTTCTCTTTAAAATCACATTGGCCGACCACAGCGGCAGTACTACTACTATACAATTTCATATCGAATTACAACGAGTATTAATCAATATCTGTATAAGTACTCGATTAAAATGATAAATTGACTTGAATATATTCATTCCGTGGTATTGATTATTAAACAATTTCTTATTCTTGATTTCGGTAATACCGTTGAACGATTGTTTTTGTTCTTGTTTTTATTTTTATGTACAAATCGTTGTAATTACTTTATTTGCTTAACTTATTCAATAATATAATTCTTTTTCTAATCCATGTTATGATACAAAAAGTATGGTACAAAAGTCCTCTATGATACAAAAAATTCATTTTTCGATTCCCAAAAATTTAATAAATAATACAAACTTGATAACTTTACCCATTAGTTTTTTTAAAAAAAATTAAATATATATATGAATAAAGGACTAATGATATTTATTGAAAATTGTTCAATCCGCCTCGAAGGAGGAAAATTTTCAGAACTGGTCAATCCGGCTCGAAGGACCAAAATGTTTACAATTCCATTTATCCGGGTCGAAGGAGCAAGATGTTTAGAATTCGACAATGTCCACCGGTGGGAAAAAAGTGTGGACAAGTGTAAGAAGTAGCGGTTCGATTCAGTATTTAAAACATCTAGAAAGGATCGACTGGTCAGAGTAGCCACATTAAAAACTGCCGCGACCACCATGTTTATTCGGAATATTCGGAATTGGAGCATTTTTCAAGACCTTTCGCACCCCGAAATTTCTAATCCTTCTAAAGCTTCGCCTTCCCGGAAATCTCTGGTGGTCACCTGATTGTTGGGCTCCTCCTTGATGTCATGTGGTGTGTAAGTGTGAAGAAGTGGTGTTTGCTTGCAATGACTCGCGGAAGCGAACACTTGCTGAATTCTACTTGTAACCGCTTTGTGCGCTCGGGCACTATGAGTGAGGTTGAGGATTAGTCAGGCCTTAGCTGTGGAAGTTGTTACCATCTCACTTGAATATTTCTCAAATTCAATCATACGGTATCACTATGCCGTTGATTTCTTCTTCCAACATCTTTTCCCTGTCGGTTATGTCGGTAATGTCGGTATGTGCATACGAAACTAATTGTGTGTTCCTTCCGTGACGGCTCTGGTAAGAGAGAGAGAGAGAGAGAGAGAGAGAGAGAGAGAGAGAGAGAGATCTTCGACGCGTACTTGCTTTAAATATCCACGCGGCAGCTTAGTTAACTGGCAACAATGGATGGGTGTTGCTATGCGGAGACTAGATAAACATTGCAGGACGTTCGAGAATCAAGCTTTAGAAGCTCCGAGAATTCCGGGAAGCCAAAGCTTTAGAAACATACGAGAACACGTTTACAAAATACGAGAACTCGATGGATTATAAATTTCCGGGATCCAAAGCTCTTGAAAAATGCTCCAATTCCAAACAATATTGTTTATTTAAAAGAAGAAAGAAATCATGTTGTTACTCAAAGCTACATTATGAATTGTATAATTGAATACATTTGTTTTCTCTTTCAAATATTTGATTAGCTTTACTGATACTATTGAAGCGGTATAAGGAAGTCGCGAGTTCCTACTATATGCATGAGCAGGAATTTAAGCGTTTAAAGCCGCAAAAAAAAAAAAAAAAAAAAAAATCATGGAGAAGGATAGTAAAGACGTAAGATCGTAAAGTTGAGTCGCGTGAATCGCCCGTAAAATTTTTTCTATACAAGAGCTTTAAACATCAAAGGTCTCGACCTATTATGGCTTATCTTCCTATCTGCTTCTCCATCTCCGTCATTCCCTCGTCCAATGTTTCCTCTTCCCTTTTTCTTTCCCTCTCACTTTGTATGTTCTTCGTTCCGTGTCTCTCACATCTAACGTAGAACAGTAGAAAATAAGGATGAAGCAACTATCTCGTATCGCATCACAATGTCCCAGCAGATATATTTCAAGTGCTTCCTCTTCATTACGTTGATTAACGTTACTTTATGCGAACAGTAAAGTTGAAGGAAATGAGAAAAGAAAAAAGCCTAAAAAGCAAAAAATAGCATCCATTTTACGCTGATTGTAATGAACGAAACATCTGCCCAACAATTCATTCGTTCAAGTCTTCTTCGAATGCATGATTTTCCACTTGAGACCCGCCACTTAATGTAGTAGTTTTTATGAAGAGATCAATTCGGGCAATCATTTTACAATTTCGCTCATACAATTTACTAATAGTAATAGTAAGAATAGTATATAGTTTAAAGTAATCATGACATTCATTTATATCAAAGTATTCAAGTCTTATATATAACAGTTATCTTGTATTTAGAGCCTTTTTTATAATCTAAAACTAAAACTAAACGATAGAAGTCGTTTCGAACTGAAACCCTATGGATAATAATAAAAAAGTCTTCAAAGTAAACAATTAATTTGAATCAGTTTTTACATTATTAAATATGTAGTGGTCATGTATTATGTATTAATAATTGCTTTTCCTTGGAATAAAAATTGAGAATTATCTATCACATGGAAAATAATTGAACATAATTGACATATTAAGATATTAAGGATTCATTAAATAAATATCCTCCAGGTATTTTATTAGGTAAAATATTGTGTTAATCTAATATTATTGTAAGGCAATTGTTACATAGTAAAGTATAGCTGTATTTGACAAAAGTATTTATGAATTAATGACATAAAATGGTATTTTTTATTCATAAGACGAAAGAATTCTCATGATGATGATTCTCATTATAAAATAATCACTACTGTCCATGCATTTCATTGTCATTATAGTATTTTAAATTAATTTATTTAATCATTGATAAAAATTGCATACACTAAAGTGTATTAATTTATTTTATTATTTTGAAATTATTTACAGCTTTATTATTTTGAAAAGGTGAAAATGGAAAAATTGCATTATATTTCGTTTTTTTCTTCTACATTTTATATTTGATTCAAAGAGGCTTTTAGAATATTGGAATATACGTAAAGATTTCTTATATTTGTTTTTCCATTTTAGTTCTTAATCGTTAAAAAGAGAAAATGCAAATAATACAAATTTATTGGAATAAAGTGGTCTCGAGTTTATTTAACCAATTGATTTAATAAGATTTTTAAGTACGAATGTAATTTTAATTACCCGGAAAAAATGATTATAATATGAATTTAATCTTACATTTATTAATTTGAAAATCTTTATATTCAGTAGTATTCAATAGAGTTATAAAGTTAAATATCTGAAGTGATATACGAATAAATTAAGTGGGAAAACTTTGAATGATGATAATTTTAATTGAAAAACTACTTATCCTAGATTTCATTTTATCTAATATTTATTAAAACTATATATAATGATTTTAATAATATGTAATATTTTTAACAATTAAAATAAAATTTTATTCAATAATGATTTGCTAAATATTCTATTAAAAAATATCAAACAAAAAATATTAAAAAATTTATTGATCTTGGTAGCTATATTTTTAAAGCACATAGTGATATTTAATTTCTATTGTAATAGAATAACAAAATTTAATTTAAGTTAATTTCCAGCACAAGTTTCCCAAAGAATGTAAATAAGCCTATAGTAAATTGATTTCAATATTTAGAGTGCATGTATTCAAATTTTTATATTATATGAAAATAAACTCTTATTAAATTTCACGGTAATACGATCTTCGATATAGAAATTTCTACAGAGAAATGTGAAATATTTCTGTACTATTGGAGTTTTATAACTATTACGTATGTTTCGATAAACGGAGCGACATTGTAAAGACGTGACATACAAATTTTCTTCAATATACGGTTTGGGATGACAAGAAAATTATTTTGGAAACATATTTCCAATCTCTTTTCGTTTCATTTGTAATCGCAAGCTTTGATTGCAGGAACAACAGGACAAAAATTTTGATAGAATAATTAAATTATTCAATAATACCAGGATTATTTTTTAGTTTTTTTCAAGAAAGGCAGTTATTTTCGAATGATTCTATACAAACTTTTATACGTCTTATTGTGTTAATGGTAATAAATTATTTTTTAAAATAAATAATATATAATTTGTGATGGGATGTAATGATAAAAGTGAAAAGATAACAAATGATTATATGGGAGGAAACAATTCCGATGTAAAAAATGGAAAGTAAAACAATTCGGTACTGTAGATTTTTGTTTACTACACTCCTAATAACATTATTAATTTTACTATTAACACAAGATAACTATTTACTTATAAAATTTTTTATATTATTTATTCACTTAAGCGATAAAAAATGTAATGAATTTTAACTGGCGTTATTTTCTTGATGATATTCTAACTTAGAAGTATAACTTTGGATAAAAAAAATCGTACCTAAATTTATTAATAATTAACTATTAATATTTCGATCAGGATAATAATGATATAAAATTGTATTCTTCCAATTCTTCCAATGAAAATAAAATAAAATAACATTTAAAAAATATAATATAAATATTATCCTTACACAAAGTGAACAAGCTTTTCGCTAGATAAAGTGTGTAACAATTAACAAGTTTTATTTTCGTGAATTTAATTATTAGCATTTCATGTAATAAAATGATGAAAATTAAATTAAAATGGTTTTAATTAAATTAAAAATTTTAATTCTTAAATATCCTTTGGTAAAATAATAGTTCGTTAAGTTTAGGAATTTCAATGGTAAAAATAACATAAGAGTTATTACGAATGAAAGACTTAAGTTGAATGACGATGATAGTAGCAACGAACTAGATTCTATTCACATTGTCATGAAAAATATAATCATATGGATCGAAAAGTATAAAAAAAGTCACAATATGACGTAAAGCAATTTTCATGTAATAAACGAAAAAGCGAATTATAGGCGCTTTGGGTCAAGCAATTACTCTCGTGGGAAATCAAATCTAACATCTCGATTATTTTGATATTTTCACTAAGAAAGAGATACTAGTGCAGGTAAACAGTGGAAAGTATCATAACTCATCGTGGCGTGTGATTATGCTACTGTCTAAATTTATGACGACTGAGAGATTATCAAGAGCTGGGAAAAACTACGCTAGAAATGATAGAGAAAATGACGCGGCCCAAAGGAATCCTGAGTATAAAAGTCCGTTGCATTAGCGATCTTTTACACTTAGCGATTATGTAAGGAGATTCTTAGAAAGGTCAGTCATTGATATTGGAAGAAGAAACATGATCGTTGAATGGCACAATTCAATTTTTCAACTATAGCGAATATTATGACGACACGGCTACTTGTCAGATCAATCATGGATTCTTGGATCAATCGGAATTTTTAACCAGTAGAAAGAAGTATCGTACAATGTGTAATGAATGAATATGAGAAATAAATAAATTGGTATATGGTGTGATGAAATCGCCTAACTAATGGTATAAATAACGATTATCGAGGAGGGAATGCATTGGATCGATAGAAAGTCAAAAAGTGACGTAATGCGGTAATAGTTTTTGTTATAAATGATCATATTCCTCGGACACCTCGTGCATGATCCAGGCTTTTAACGAAGTGGTGACGGGTTTTCGGTTGTTGCTATAGCCATACACCAAGAGTTAAACATCGAGGTGATAAAGCTCTCAGAAGCAAACCACTTGAGTGTACTAAGTTGCAAGAAGATCTACTGTCGAGTGAAGGGGAAAGAAGGAATTATCAAGAGAATTTTCAACAAAGTTCCCTTCGAGCATTCTTTGAGAGAATTTTCAAGTGAATTGTCGTGGGAGAGCCAGAGGAAAAGGAAACCAGTGAGATTAAGGTAGCTGTCTACATGCACTGCCGAGAGAGAGAGAGAGAGAGAGAGAGAGAGAGAGAGAGAGAGAGAGAGAGACTGATACGGATGATCCGCGAGTACATATTTTTGTCTTTGTTACGAGCGTCGATCGAGCACTTGTCGATTCACGGATCAACGGGACAAAAATTTAACTACAAGGAGATAATAAATTATAATAATGTTGGATAGGCAAGTAAATGCTGATTATTGTTGCTTACCGATTAAAAAAAAAACAACAACAACAACAACAAAAATGTCCTGCATACGGTGAAATGAGAAAAAAATATAAAATGAAAGGCTAAACGAACGCAGAGTAATAGGAATTCCTTGTATGGGCTAAAAATATGCTTTCCAATAAACTTTGTAAAAAAAAAACAGCTTTTTAAGAACGTAAAGCACCGAGTTCGGTTAAAAGTAGTGAATATTGTGAGATCGACGTTAGCTAAGAGAGCGAATATCCATAATGACTTGAATCGAGGTTAATTGTAAGTGTCGAGGTGAGATTGGGAATAGCGAAAAAATTTTAAAGTTAATGCACAGTTTGTGCGAAAGTGAACATATCGATTGAAAGAACTTGTCACTAGAGTGACAAGTGTAGCTATTGGCTATTACAACCGAGAGATAATAATATTACGAATTAACGTTACGAAATAAAGCGAAACGAAGGCAGCCGGATATGCATGCGAAATAAAAGAAAAGAAAGTCGAGTCTACGTTATTTTACAATTGGTAAGGCGATCAGTCAACGCACCCTTAAAGGCAATATAGAAACAATTTCCAGTTGCTGCAAAGCTTAACGACATTGCAATGTGAAACCATACGAATACTTGCGTTATCTCGTGTGAAGTGAAAATGATGAAAAGAAAGAGAGAATACGTATAAAGTGGCTGAAATATATATATATGAAAATTAACGAATTTATTAGAGCGCATTGGAAATTTATATTGAATTTCGTAATTTATCTGTTATTTAGTTATTATGATACTCAATGAGTATTGAATAATAAAATGTTACAATTTATTTTCGATTTATGTACACTACAATTAGCTTATTCTAAGCAATTTATGTATTTAAAATGTAAGCAATTTACGTACGTTCACTTGAATTTAATTCGATAAAGAAAAAGGATATTTTCTTTCAAGTGAAAGATATACTATAGAAATTTGGCATGGCTTTCATTCTCGACCGGTTTCAAATTTCAACTATAAAACTTTTAAACTTTAATTGTCGAAAGTTTTTATGCGTGAAATTATACATTTTAAAAGTTTTATCCTTACAAAAAAAATAAAAAAAAAATAAAAAAAAAAAAATAATGCAAGTACTGAAATAGCTTCCGACCATTTTGAAGTGATTCGGCCCTACAGTTTAACATTCGTATTTAATGGCATTCGGTATGTGTATATTTCTTCATTTGATTACTTCACTTCATGTTGACAAGGAAAATTACTTTCATTTTACCACACGAGCATCATTATTAATATGTCATTATTAATAAATTATAAAATATTTTATACAAATTATGTTTTATAATACTTTTATATAATACCAACTTGGTAAAATTAATGCAATAGTATTTTTAAGATCTTTAAACATAAACGCATCTCTTATTTTATTACATTTTTAGGTTTACTTTTTCACCCTGCACAAACTACCTCGAGTATAAATGTTTTTAATTTCATGATTATCACAGCTTAAAAATATAATTGAAAAACAGTATGCGATAATAGTGTTTACTATATTTTAATAATAAAAGAGTTTTCGTAAATTTTAATTTAAATTGAAATGTTATGTACAATTCATTGTTAAAATCATTCTTCTAAAATATTCTGTATTAACAAATTAAATTAAAAGACAACAATTATAAAGTTTATTAACATTAAGATAAAATATTGTTGGATAGTGGTGGGAAATATGTTGTTTACAACAATATTATCGCACTATAATTTTACTTATTATATACGTAATAATATTAATAAAGCTAATAATCTAGTAAAAAATAAAAATTTTATTAACGATACGTATCTTATAATTTACACATCGCAATTTATGAAATTTTCTTTAATAAAGCGACATAATTCATTTATTACATTATTCATTTCGAGTATAAACTTCGAAAATAAACTTTAAACATAATTAATAAATATTTTTTATAAAGCTAACGTACGAATTTGGTCTATATAAATTAAAAAAACGAACTGCTATAATGACTTGATACTAATAAATTTTAAACTCGATAAAAATCAAATGATGCATAGAAAATTAAAATCTTTAAAATCTTAAGGACAATGAAAATTGTGGTTAAATGTAAAAAGGCAATTCAGATTCAATAATATATTCCATAAAATATGAAAATACTTTCATAATTGTCAATATAATACGATAATTTATAATTACGTATATATCCGTTTTATATATGCCGCACAATATAATTTATTCTCAATATTGCTTAGCCTAACTAAATATAGACGCGACTACTTAGGATCCCATGAGAATAAACCTACACATATGGCATGATTAGCGACTACGCGTTAAGTTGTTAAATCCGAGGCCGCGTTCATCATAAACATTCACAATTATATCGATTTCAATAATGTCCAGTAAATATCATCGGAATTTTCTCCTTCGAGCTTGACGGGCAAAGTCCCGGTTACGCAACCGTATGCGTGAACGAGACTTGGGTGGATGAGTGGAGCGATGAATGCGACTGTAAAAAAGGGAAGGAACGATAAGAACGGGAGCAGCAAAGTCCACGACAACGATTACCAAACGATAATTCGCAAACCGACAATTACGTGTCGTCAGCGTAATTGCAGCGGTGAACATGTACGTATGGTAGTGCAGCATTTGACGGAAGCGGCTAAGAGATTTATAAATAAATTAGCTAATTGATTACCATAATCAATGCTTTGGAAATGAGACTTGGGTTACTTATCTCCCACCTTATCGTTTCATAATTGACGTGTATATTCGCCTTAAGAAATTGGAAAAGTTTATCAAGAAAAATTATTATACTTTCTTTAAAAATCAACGATTAAATGCTTCTACTTAGCAGAATAAAACGCTTATTTTAAACTTAAATTTACATTTCGCGTCCAAAGTGCTCGGATACGGTAGCATATAAGATATTATAGTAGCTTAGTTAGCTTAAAATTTTTTTAAGAATATATAACTCTTATACAAATTTCTAAGCGCTTCTTTTATAAAGTTTTCCCATGAGAGAGAACGAATTTAGTTCATAATGTTCAATATAAAGAATCATTTTTAAATAGAATTAGGAAGAATAGTTTTAGAAGTATAACGATTTGGATGTGCTAACCTATCTCCTACTATTTTCATAGGTGAGACTTGGAACAATTCTTTTTTTTTATTATATTCATTTTTTTTTGAAAAAAAAAAAAGCATTAGTATGGTTTTCTAGATTTTAGAATACAAAAACAAATTAATTAACATGTATAATAGGATATGCATATACAATATATAGAAATTCGTTAAAATTATGTTTTTGAGAGTTTTATTATACGGTGTAGTAAGTAAATTTAACGGTATTATTTACAAAGACAAATTGATAATAATTGGCTGTCCTAAAGCTTGTAAAGAAAAATTTTGATGAATGTTAAGATAGTACGAGGCCAAATATATGTTTCTTAAGCATAAAGCAAATAACTTCAGTTTAAAGACTTTTCGGAAGAAGCGCTCAATTAAAAGGCATAATGGTAGAAGGAAAGAAATAACGCTTAAAAAGGCTAAAAAGCACTAGCTATTAATAACTTTTAATTAAAGTAGGCAATAAATTATTTCTTTGATAGATGGCTACTGCATAATGTAAGAAATTATACTCTCCAACGCGATTGCCAAAGTTTCGTTTCCGTCCGAATTCTTATCACGTATTCTCGGATAAGGCATTCGACTAATCATGTTCCTGGAATATTAACTTTTTCATTTTCATCTTCATCTTCATCTGTTTATTTAAAAGAAGGAAAAAAACAAGAAGAATACTTCGAAACGTGTACAAGATGCCATATTGTAACTCTACGAAGTAAGTAAAACTTACTCAATCATATCTCAAGATTGTAAACAGAAATAATGACTGAAATTACATTTGCAACGCTGCAAAACGTTGCGATTTACTATAATATGGTGTATCGTAATATATAAGCTGTACTTGCCCCATTGCCCCCCAATAATCAAGGTAAAATTGAATGTTAGAATGCCAAAAATGGGAAAGTAGAACGAGAAAATCCATAATTATTTCAGCACAATCATTTATTCGTAGTTCTATTTCTTGATAAAACAGCAGCTGAGGTAATTAAATAAAGCTGATATATATATAGATAATAATAATAATGATAATAATAATAATAATAATAATAATAATAATAAAACAAAGGTATCTTGATAGATAATTGTGATTGTTGTATGCGTAGGAGAAACTGTGTAGTTGATTCAGCCTACGGCTATTCACAGCTACTAATTAGCACTAATTGTAAAGGTTTTGGAGTAATCAACAGGATAGTATGTAGGATATATAGGACAATGACCTGATGTCAATCGCTCGGTTAATGGTTCTTCTATCGAGCAAATCGAGCAGGTGAAGTCCGGCGAAATTAACGTTGCGACTCATTTCTAGAGAATATCCAGCACTGGCGAAATTTTTATTTTCCAATTTAAAAAATACTTTGCACCTCATTGGTGCCGCTTTCCCTTCCACTTGGACAAAATTAACTTTATTTGTCATTTTAACGATATTCAGATATTAATGAACAATAATTTAATTCGATATACAGAATTTTCATTCATATATATATATATGAATATATATAATTTTCATTCATATATATATATATATATATATATATATATATATATATATAATAACATTTGCTCCCTAATGCACAACATATCGTGAGTTTATGTTGCATATTGTTGACTTAATTAATTGCAGCAATATAATGTCTAATGCCAATTTAGAGAACATTATCGAAGGTAATAGAATAAGTATATTGTCTCGATTACTCATTCATTTATTCAAAAAGGAATTATTTAAACTCTAATTTACAAAGAACGACGTGAAAGTTGGAGGAAGCTCGGAATGTTAAGATAGCGCATGTTAGCAAAAAAATCAAATTCCACTACCTTCTTTTAGTATAAACTTCCTCGTATATAAATATATAATCAAATTTCATTTCTTTTACGGTACGTTTGAACACGTAAAAAGTTTTATGTAAAATATTTACATGTATATTTTATGTACACAGCTTGTATATGTATGTGTATGTAGGCGTATGTATGTGTTACTTGTGTTACTTATTTATTTTTAAAAAAATAATAGAGAAGCGCATATGTTTTATTAGAAAGTTTTTTGTATTTAATATTTTATTATCTTTGCGACTACTTACATTAAAGTGAAAAATATTATCAACATTTAAATAGAAAAAGAAAAGAAACGAAATCAAACATATAATAAAAAATACCTTGTAATCTAAAAAAGTAATTTGAACAATATATATTTATATATAATAAAATATTTTCAAATCTCTTACCATATATGTAATGTTTGAAGTTTTAAGGTAAATTTAGGTAAATGTACGTATATATATATATATGCTGAGGAATAAATTGTAATTAAATTCTTATAACTTATACATCATCTACTCGTCACCTCGGTTCATTCAAATAAATTCTTTAAAAAATAACTTTCCTTTTATATCATAAATCACAATGTCATTACAATCTTCATTTAAACTGCATTCATTGTTAAATTAATCTAAAGTTGCAAAATTATTTCCCATACTATGTAATGCAAGCTTTGGCTAATTGCAAATACGCTCATGATATTTAATGTAAACCGACTAAGAAAAGTTGATTATTAATCAAGATACGTCAACATTTTCTCCCTTTACGTTTGCCCTTAATATAACTTGTAACTATCCAGCCAAGATTACACGCACAGTACAGTATCATTAAATATTGTAATACTTACGACTCATCAATCTATTTACATTAATTACGAAAATGCGGATAAGTATCGCGTCGGAAGAGGATGGATCATTTGTTTTTATAGGAGCATGAATAAAGTTTATAAATCGGGAAAGTCAGACGAGCTAGCGTCATCTCGCGCAAACACCATTCTGAATAAAGTAACGGACGACGAATCCGGATGTACCGTCTCAGCAAAGCAGCTCCAAATAAAAAATTGCGACACGAGGATAACGGATGCTGGGAGGCTCGACTCGCGGGCGTTGGATAATCCGTCAAATCTGTCGATCGGGTAGCTGTGACACGTAGTACGTGCGCACAAGAGGCACAAGGGCTGTTTGCTCTAATCCGGCGAGATCCTTTGAAGGAGTCGAGGAGGATTGCGCAGGTGCCGAGGGATTGACGCCCCTTCCCCACCACCATCACCACCGCCTCCACCACCACCCCGGCCCTCCAGCATCGATGCCGAAGCAATCGTGTTTGCACCTCTCCTTAGGGCCTTTTATCATCGGGCCTCGATAAATCCGTCCCTTCTCCTTCGCCATCTAATGCCGTTGTTGACCCATATGGTCGTTGGGTGGCCAAATGCATTTACCGGGCCATTATCTTTTAGTCGCGATAATTTGTTTCCTACGCTATCCAAGCCAAAATCTCTTGCACCAAAGTCTAGCGGAGACTGTTTTCTCGAATATAATTGGTTGGAGGTGGGAGGCTCTTGGCCGTTGTCAAGTTAATAGCTTCCGTTTCCGGGGAACAGTTTTTTAGTAAGGTTACCACCGTCCGATCGAGTATTCGTTATCCAAAATGCAGACCATTAGGTCCTTTACTAAACGCTTTTGCAAAATAAATTGCTGGAAACTTCGACAATAATTTTTCATCCAAGATATGCAAGAAAAATTTTTTTTCTTTCGGTTAATCGTTGGTTATATTTCTTTGAGCGTTTGCCTCACTGTGGTCCCCGAACGGACCATGAATTATTACTCGGCAAAAGTCATGTAAGATTTGAGATGTCATATATTTTGGTATTGCACTACGTGAAAAAACCTGTGTGGATAATACGGTGTATTGAATTGAGATTCGAATTGAAATGTTTTTATCTGGTGTTGGAGAAGGTAGATTTCGATTTGAAAAGTGGAAATGTAAAAAAGTTTAGCTTTATGCAAATATCGTTGATTTAAAGAAATTTCTTGTTTACAATGCAAAATCGCCACATTGAAATTTCATTCGAAAGCTTTATCGAATCCTAGGGACATAAAACATTCACCAAAATTTAGACAATTTTCTATGAGGCATTCAAGATTCCGAAGGTGAATTTGTTATTTATCTAAAAGAGGAATTGCCGAATCTTTTATAATATTTGTATTTCTATAAAATTGAAATATAACATTCTGTGTCAATGAAATTTATAATATGTAATTTAATATGGGCAATGGAGAAATTAATAAACTTATTATTTCGAATTGTGTGTGTGTATGTGTGTGTGTGTGTGTGTGTGTGTGCGAGAGAGAGAGAGAGAGAGAAAAGTATTTTACATATTTAATAAACAAATTTCACTAAAGCATACGAAGGAAAATGAGGTTGAATTGTTCAAATTATCGTACTACTTATCGTGAACGTAAGATACATGATGTTATATTACAAACAAAAATTAAAACATTTATTTATAAACTACAAAAATTGATAATAAATGTTTTGTACGTCTGAAAATTAACTATCGAATCACTGTGAATATTGATATTACTTTTTATGCCTTGCGATACCAACATGTCAATCAATACCTTAAGCCAAATTTAATAGAAAATCAATGCTGTTATTATTATTAGGTAAAAATACAGTTCAGTTGAATAATCTATATACACTGGCTTAAATAGAATTAATTCCGAATATGTAATCTGCACTTAATTTTATATATATATATATATATATATATATATATATATATAGCACGAATAGTCTTTTAATTATGAAAAATTTTCTACAATTGTTAATTACAGATATTGAATATTTCGTATTTAAAGAGAAACTCTGTTATGAAAAACAGTTGAATTAATAATTAAGTGTGTTATGTAATGCACATAGCAAGATAACCTTTTTCTCCCTTACCCACTTTTACAGAGCTTTCTCTTCTATGGATCGTCAAGCGAATTTCGATTTACCGCAGAGAATATAAGCTTTCAATGTAAACCGTCGCAGACGCTATGTCAATTCTCCTTTCTTCGTATGAAACAAAAATGCAACGATAAAAACGACTCGTGTCGCAAGAAGATGCAGCCGAATCTCTCATTCCATCGATCAAATTACATCAAATTACTCAAAACTAAAACAAATTATCCTAGACGGTCAAATAAAAATTCACTCCACTCGAATATTTCACACTCGTTCACCTTGTCTCGATAATTTTCACTTCTCTTTTAAATAAGCTATGCCGAATGCTTAGTTCTTTTTTGTTTTCTTTTTTGTTTTCTTTAAAAAAGTAAAGCCAACGGTAATGCGGTATACGCGTCGGTCGGGTAAACCTATTTGTATCAATTCCGCTAAAAGTGCAATGGTAGGTCGGCTACTCTATGGTTGCATGAAAACACCCGGACAGGATGTACGTGGGGCCAAGAGCATGTGAAATAGTCGGCAAATATCTTTCACTGACTTGTGTCACTTTTAATCCAGCTTTTATGAGCAATTGGGTTTATATTTACCAATGATGATTAGCTTCTTTGGAATTTTTATTTTGTCTCAATAAAATCTAATAAAATAAAATCAAATGGGTACATAGAACCACGAGGCTTTCATATTAGTTAATAGTAAATAAGATATTTCTAATAAATCAGATTCCGAGATTATTTGTCCTTTATAAATGTCAATGCTTCATTAATGAGACAGAGAATTTTTATATGGGGAGATAAGTTTTTAACATAATATTGTTAAAAAGAAAAGAAAAGCGTTACATTTATATGTAACTGCAATACACCATATCTCGTATATAAAATGTATAGGTTTGAAGATTTTACCTAATGTAAATAAGTCGTCTTTTTTCTTTGTTACATTTGTTTCCATATAAGTATTGATTCACTCGAGTAGATAAATAAAAAATCTTAGAATATTAAATTGACAAAAAATTTCTTCAAATATATAATATTGTTAAAAGGAGATTATTTGATAAACTGAAGATTTAAATTCATAAAACAGAAATTTAATGAAAAGCGTACTCACAATTAAATTCCTTGGCATATTAAAAATATTATTTTCTCAATTTCAACGCATCGTTAATTTGGAAAGTATATATCGAAATCAAATTTGGAGTAATTGATATAATTGAAATGTATGCACATTGAAGCCAACCTTCTTTCTTCAATTAAAGAAATATAATAATAATTCATTAATACAGAATTCCATAGAACCAGATACAGAATATCATAGAATAATAATTAATTGTATATAAATTTTAAATTATGTAATTGTTAACATTTTATGTACGAATATCGTAACTGATAATTATTTAATTAATTTTTTTTTTTTTAATTTTTTTTTTTTTCTAATAATTGATCATTATTTAATTCATTTTCATAATAATACCGAGATAAAACCGACTTTTAAAAATAACAATTTCCTCCTAACTCCTTATATTCTAATCGGATATTTTAACACTAACATTTTATAAATAAATGTTAACTGTTAAGATCTCGATGATTGTCAAATTATTTATAAAATTTTGTTTTAAAGAATTTCAATGTCCAATAAATGTGATTCAATGAGTCCTCTGACACATCACATGATAAAGAAGTGACTTTCCAGTTTTGTTTTGTTTTGTTTTTGTTTTTTTTTTGTTTTTTCTTGATTTTTTTTTTTTTTTTTTTTTGAATGACATAAAAAGATGGAAGAAAAAAATTACGTTTACCACCCACTTCTGTTTATACAGAAAATCCATTAAATCTCGGCAGTAATATTCCTGTGACGTATGACTTTTTACTTGAGTTGTTTATACTTTACGCATTCCATTTATTTTGCCTTTTAACGCAATCTTAGTATTCGTTAAAATCAGAAAATTATGATTAGTTTACTATTATGATTTATAATTTTTAAAAATAAAACTACTAATGTATATAATTGATTGCATTCGTAATAAGGAAATTTATTTGTAGAATTCACTATATTTTATAAATATCGAATATCCCAATGTCCCGTAATAATAATATTGTTAATAATTTTGAATATTATTGTTTTAATATGTAAATTTAATACATATATAAAATCACTAACTCGCTAGCGAGATATAAACAATGGAAAGTCGTTATTCTATTGGATCAATTCATTTTGACGTTATTGCACTTGACAAATCTAAAACAATTGGAACTTTTCATAAATACAGATATATTTTATTATATGAAATCTGAAGGATCAACGAAGCAAATAATCGCAGATAATCCCTTGGCTTCGATTAGACCCTCTTATTGTCACTGTAAGAGACGTTTTATTTCATCATGGGAAAACCTTTCTTTCAAGAATTGAAGTCGATCCTCCCACCCTACGCAATCTGAGTAAATCGCTGACGCGGATTTGACATAATTCAAGGGCACAAATAGTTTAATGACCCTTTGGTCCGACATATTTTCAGATTATCGTTGCAATTTAAGAAAGCGAGAAGTTAAGAATAAGGAAACGAACGAACGAGTCAATGAGCTACAGAGAGAAAATTAATTTATTTGTTAAAGCTTTTCACGAAGCCGTAAATAAACCGCTCTGTGAAAATTGGAAAACCTTCAAATCTTGATTGTTTTTTTTTTTATTTTCATAATATCATTATTTTATATTTGAAAAAAGCGAAGACAAAAGCTTCTTAATATCATTCTTCATTTAAAATAAGCTTTATACATATATATTTTTTTTTTATCTGGTTGCTTATCTTACATTCAAAAAAGATAATTTTAGTAATTCTTCAAAGAATATGAAACATATTCTGAAATTTGTATTTGTCTTGACGAACGAGTAATGTACAATTTTTCTAAAAAAAGTATAAAATAATTGAGTAATTTGAACGCGACAAATGCCGCTAAAAATATGAACGTTTTTTGAAAGCTGAAAGTAAATGAAAATGCCAAACGCTTATTTCAAGAAAACAATTTCTGGTAAATCATTTTTTTTTTTTTGCATAATAAACCGTAAGTTGTCTTTTAAGATTTTCACATTATGTATCCATTTATTTAATCATACGAGATTAAAATATTTGAATTTGAAAATCAGAATTTTGATAATGATTGCTGCTATGAAAAGTACTATATCGATGATGGATTACACATACATGTCAGTTAAAATGCACTAAAAATATTTATTGTTTTAAAAATAAATAAACGTTTACGTCCGCGTGTATATTACGTTCCCTTTTAAGCTTACATCTCCTTCGCAGTTCGATGGACCACTTCAATCGTGTCCATCTTATAATCTTCGAAGTTGCATTACGAACAGTTGATTAATGAATTATCGCTTAAAAAGAGATTAATCTAACGAGTAGCGAAGCAAAATAAATAATCGAGACTAGTTTTGTTAAGCACACTATAGACGATGTTTACGAACTATTTTTGTTATCAAGAACCAATCGTACTTTAAGGAAACGGAAACGACATCGGACAACGGTAATTGTAAAACTCGATGCAATGCTTAAACCATATATTGTCTCTTGAAGTGAAACATCCATGACAAAACCAACGTATTAGTCGAAAAGTCCAAGTGGAAAAGCGACGAGAAGGAAGAAAAAGTGGAATGGCGCGGAGGAGATTTACATTCGCCATAAGACTGAGGGTTGCGTCGAAACAATCTAGAAAGCGGAGTAAAATACAAGAGAAGAGAAAGTGGAAGGTAGAAAAACAACAGCACGACAATTCGAGTGCACCTTTTTTGCAATTACTGTGAATGTATTTCGATATGTTTGCATGATATTCATCCCCGTAAATTTTGGAAAGGACGGAGTTTAAGACCAGCGGAGCTTGTTTCGTAAATGCCGGAGATGAACACTGCGACATTTCGCGAAGCACTCTTATTTTCTTTCCTTTCGAGTACAGTAATATTGACTAGCGTTGTACCTAATGCAGCTGCTTAATTTCTAATATCTCTACGTTAAAGTAGTCAATCGTGACTTTTTTTCTCATCTTGGGACGTAGTTTCTGTAACCGCTCCGCCCATTACACCTACTTTATCTCATTTTTCATCGTGTTTAGATACATTTAGAGTATATTATTAATTCCTTTTATAATAAATAGTTTTAATATGCAATGAAAATATAAAACGATATTCTAATACTGCAAGTATATTTTCTTGTTGATCGATAGGACTGATAAGACGATCTTTTATAGGAGCATTTTTGCTGGATAAACAAAAGTGTTGATTTATCACGATTATAAATAAATGTAAATATAATCTTTTATTTCATATAGATTTTACATTATCTCAATATATTAAATTTTTTTCTTTTTCTTTTTAAATATTGTACTCAACATAATACATTGTAATTTTAAGTCTTTAATTTTATATTCAAAAATTGATGTGCAATATTTTCTCAGTGTTTTTTCAATTGACAATTTGGTCATTTGTGCACAGAAAAACGGCACATTCGTACGAAATATACTTTACATATTCACTATTTTTCCAGCCAATCAAAGCCTCCATTTGAAAATTGTATTGCAAAAATAGAAATGGTTTTTACAAAAATCACAATTGAAATTTTATTTTAAATTGAAGAGTAAGTGTTATGTCGAAATCTCTTAAAATGGTGATTTTGTTTTTAAACGATTCCACACAGAAACAACATATCTTTCTCATCAATGTGTAATAATAATAAACGTAATATTAATATTGATTTGTTTCAGAAAATATTCGTTTCTTATCATCTATAACTGTAAAATTGTTTGATAAATTTACGTTGACTATCGAAAAAATATACACACACTATACTTCAACAATCTACAAACACCTTACTACATGCTGTATTATAATTAAAAAATATAGACATATATTTTAATAAATATATATACAAACATTATGTTTCAGTACAATCGTAGATAAGTAGAATTAATTGTATTTCATTATACATATCGATTAATGAAAATATTTAAAATATATAAAAATCGAAAATATAAAAATTGTTTTATACTAATATTAAATTTAGTATTAAATTCTTTATAAATTGCTTAAATGAACGAATATATCATTTAATGAAAAATATCTTCTTCTTAACTAATCATAGAATTAATCAGAATAGACTATTCATATTAATTTGTTCATGTCAATTTCATAATTACACTTAATAATGGTAAGAACTCATTTTAGATCAATGTAATACTTTTAACAGCTATTAGTGGAAAGCTTACAATAAATAAATTAATTAATTCATATAAATATATAAATAATTTCATGAAATAACAATAATGTATTTATATATTTAAAATGCACGCATACGCGTAATCACACATATTTAAAAAATATTTATTGAATAATTTAATTTTTTTTTTTTTTTTTAAAGTTTTCACGTTGATGACTACAACGAAATAACGTTCAATTGAGAATAACTCTTACAATTTTAAATATTAATTCGATTGCGCAATTTAAATAAATTTAGAAACAATAAATTAAAATGAGATATATTTATATCAAGTGAATAATCGATAAAAGTAATCAAAAGGACTTATTGAGTAATTTCAGTAAATTTCTACAAAGGCATATGTAACTCCATACATATGTAACTCCATACATATATAACTCCATACATATGGAACTCCATATATATATATATTTTTTTTTTTTTTTTTTTTCAAATAACTTTTTTTGTGAATATTTAATAAATACACTTGTATCTAATTAAAATGATATTACAATGTTTTTCATTTTATATGTATTTTAATGATTGTTCGTGCGTAAATTAACATACATGTGTATATTCTAAAGAGCTGTATTAGTATTTATGAATATATAATGAGATTATGATAGCTGAAAATTTCATATATCTTCTGTGTTATAGGTGATGGAAATGTTAGCTTTGAAGAATTTGTCGAGATCGTTAGTAACATAGGAGGAACTGCAGCTTCTTCTTCACATTCGGATCAAGATCAAGAAGAACAAGAGCTTCGTGATGCTTTCCGAGTAAGTTATACTTTTGTATCTATAACAGAAATTTAATTTCATACTTTATATTTCTATTTATGTTTGTATGTGTATGTATGTTTATATTTCTTGCATCCTATGCTATATAATATTTTCATATCAGATGAATAAATAGAAAATTTACTTAGGATCGTAAGCAATTATGGTTGTACTATAAACTTGTTATTACCAAAGCATTCATCTTCATAAGTAAATACATTATTATTAAAATTAGTCTACAAATATGATTATTTCATTACTTGCAGTTCAGAACGTTATACTATTAATAAACGATTCTTATAAGAAAACTTTCATTGAAGAATACCTTGAATAACGTAAATAAAATTTATAAAACACTATTAACGTTTTAAAAATAAGAGTGCATGATTAAATGCAAAAGTATAGTTATCTTATGTATTATTAATTTTAAAATGAAAAGTATCATTGAAAATCAGAATAATAATGTCAAATAATACATAAGCAATAATCAATTTACGTATGAATTATAAATACAATAATTTCGTAGCATTCCTTTAATGATTTATAAAATTAATTGAATATAATTGAATATAATTATTCTCTATCATTTCAATGTTAAATTTAACAACTATGAAAATACAAAAAATTTGAAAAAT
Organism: Ceratosolen solmsi marchali; assembly: GCF_000503995.2. NCBI lineage: Eukaryota > Metazoa > Arthropoda > Insecta > Hymenoptera > Agaonidae > Ceratosolen > Ceratosolen solmsi. Next base: position 3,013,726 of record NW_011948423.1, read on the forward strand.
AAAGTAGCTATTATATATTATACAAATTAGAATGAAATAAAACAAAACAAAACAAAAATATTATAGCAGAATGAAATCAAATTTAAAATTATTTTTCTAAAAAAAATAATTACCAGAAACTTTGAATTTTTCTTTTCTTTATATCTAAAAGAGAAGGTAATATGTTAATATATTTGAATACAATTCTTAAAATTTTAGTTTATTTATATTACCGTAGAAAAGCATTAATTGTCTGATTAATGAAAGAAAATGAATATATTATTTAAAATTTATGAATAATCTGATTGTTGCTATTATAAATGAAAATATTATTATATTTTCGCGATTCCGCTATTGATCTTTAATGAAATTAAATTACTTTTTATTCAATTTTATCTCTGTAGAAATGAAAGAATACGATACTCTTCCTTTTTATTATTAAAATGCTTATATATTAAAAATATTATAACTACATATATCGATGAAAAATCTGCTTCAACTGTTTTTGAAAATTAAACGAAGTATATTCATTAATTATGTCATACATTGTATTAATTGAAACGTCACGTTAAGGAAAATAAAATGTTTTGAGCTTGTGAAAGTTTAATCCTACAGTAATAAATTCGACTTTGATGGTATTTCAAGCACGGAAAATATTGATTTAAGTATATTTATATAAAATTTAGTTAAATAACAGGGATAAATAACAATAACTCTCATTAAAATTATAATTGCAGAGATATGCCGTTTTGTTTAAATATATTTGTAATGACGCATAAGTTCGATATCATATGCATATGCTTCGCTCCTTTTTGCTCTTTTAAAATTGTGGCAGAAAAAAAATGAACTAGAATTTCACAGTATCCTCCATGACAAATTGCATACGAATTCAGAAAGTGTGACTGAAATTACAGGCCTCGGAGTACGAAAAAAGAACAAAATTTCAGACAAAAGAAACGAATGTATGAAATCAGAAAAAGCGAGTCATAAAACGATATAATGGCGATAGGGTGGGGAATGGTCCAAGTGTAAATCTTTTGTTGTTGAAGTATACCGTTGAAGAAACAAAAAAAAAATCTTTATTGCTTTCTTCGTGAAATGATCTTTCAAACTTCATATCATTACTTCTCTATTCACACTCGAAATAATTATCACAATGAAATTCCTTGGATACGTGATATTAGTTGTTCATTACTTTAGTAGTGATTAGTTTCTACGTCGTAATTTAAATATTTCTTCTCAGAGAAATAAAAATATTTGATATGCGATTAGTGGACAAAAAGCATGATTGATATATAATTCCAAAATACATTTTAGATTCAATTTAAAAGTTTAGTAATAATTGGTAGTAATTTACAAATATATCAATCCACGATTAATCTAACTCATTCGCATAAAATTTGCCAATGAAAATCGTTAATTAATTTTAATTGTATTATTAAATTAGAGAACATTAATCAATTTTGTTTTAATATTAAAAAATACGTAACTACGTAGATCGCTACTTTTGTCCAAATCAAAAAAAAAAAAAAACATACGTTAAAATATAAAAAATCTATAATATAAGATATTATATGTTAAGTACGAATTATATAATTAGAAAAATCAATAGTTTGGTTAAAGTAAAAAAATCGTGAGGTAAGCTAACAATGTACCGACATTACTTTGGTTTCAATAATTTCCGAATCGCGAAATGTGCTAATTCAAAAATAAGGAAAATACGAATGCACTCGCACCCCGATGCTTATAGGTAAAACCATCTACTCGGATATTCACGGGGAACAACGAGATCATAAGTACAAGAATTTACGGGTAACAATACGCTCACGTATACATAACAATAGATACCGACGAGGGGAATAGGGGAATGGTTTAGCTCCTTTTTGCCATCGTATTACTTAGCTCGAAGTGCCTACTTTGACGATTTGCCGAAACGCGTACTGCATTTCATCCTCTCTTTCGCGCTTTTTATAATGTTTTGTACCTAGATGCACTGACGACACGACGACACGGCACTGACTCACTTGTATGTGTACGGCCATGCGAGGAAGGAGCATTACACGATGAAAAAATATGCAGCCAATTGAGCTTCCCACTCGCGAATTTTACATAATATTTCGACTTTTAAAATATGGCTTTCGATATAATTTAATCGATTGATAATCAATCGCCCCTTCAAATAGCTACATATTTATCATTATTTTATTTAAATCTATCCCATCATAATATATAATTTGTTTTTAAATTTATATTTACACGATTAAGTTGTGGCATGAATCATTATAATACGCTGATAATAGCCATAATCGTATAGGCCGTGTATTATGTTACTACCACATTTAATTAGACGTATAACGTATATATATATATATATATATTTAAAATTCCAATTAATAATACGACACTTCGCAAACTCATCCTCCATATAATTTTTTTCATTATCAATTAATGTCGTTATTACAAAAGATCAATCGAATTAATTGTATTTCAGTTGAGATTATTATCAAACTGTGCATCTTAAAAGAGAAAATTGATGATTCGTAATGAATCAATAGAATATTTCATTACGCGATTTATCAATGCTTCATAGACAAATAAACAATTTCCTAAATTTGTATGAATTCGATGCTATGCCCTTCGAATTAATTTATTTTATTACATATTCGCATTATTACTAATTTCTCACAAATTTCTCACCCTTGTACGCGCGCGCGCACACAAACACACACACAAAACTTTATTTATGGATTTGGTCTATATGCATGTGTGCGTAAATACACGTATTCCGCAATTGCTTAATTGGACTGTTATTACCTTTTACGCGAAATGAAAAGTTACAGCGAGTCCGTGCTAATATTTTCTTAACTTTCTTTACTCTTTATTATTTAATTCCACATTTATCCAATGGTCGCTAAAAGTAAAAGCCTATATATGTAAGAGTTTGTACACAGGTAAATCTGAATAAAGCCCTGTTTACTGCGCAAAGTTCTTACGTAGATAAATTCACTTGAGGAACTGATTTACGTTTCGTTGCATATTCTCTAATGTTGTTCGATTATTCCTTTTCATTATTTTCATTCCCGCTCTTTATCTTTTACTCTTATTCCCTTTGCTGAATCGTATTAATACTGTGGAACTATTTTCCCGAGAGTCGCTATTCTAATATTGTGGTACAATGCGCCCTCCCTATAGACGTGTGCGTGAGCATACGTAGTGGTTTCAGTTGATTTTAGATATGCAAAATATTGGGAAAGTGTTGGAGTTCTAAAAATTCAATCTCGTATAATACGGTATACAGTCTCGTTAAAATATGAAAACTTACGTGCTCTTATAAATATTTCGATTAATTTATTATATTAGTTTATGCAATTTCTCTATTTTCAATTCGTACAATGTAATTTAGGAAAATTTAAGTTGAGCTGCGAGATTATATCAAAAACAAACAAAAAACAAAAACAAAATGCTTGTCTTTTGTATAAATTCAATTAATTAAGCAAATATAACTAATTAGAGAGTGAAAGTTTTGTAGATACTCTTTGGACGTATAAAGAAAATCTTTGGTAATTTGAATATTTTACTTTGTTCTTGCTTGTTAGATTTTTTTTTTTTTTTTTTTTTTTTTTTTTTTTTTTTTTTTTTTTTTTTTTTTTTTTTTTTTTTTTTTTTTTACCATATTACTTATATTACAGAAATGCTTGTGTTTGTATGGCATTTATACAAATTAAATACTAATCTTTATTCTGAATATATGATGGATTTGACTTAAAATAAATTCGGCTAATTTAGTGATATTTTGAAATTCTTATGTTTGCATAAAAACCAATTAAATTAAAAATGGTAAATATAAGCTCACTACCAGAAAGCGTAATTTACAGAAAATATAATTTAAAATACTCGGAAAACAATGCTTATCATCTGATTTTTATTGAATCGTTTTTTCTTAAATTTATTAGATTTAATTTTCAATTGCCATTGTATGATAATAAAAAAAAATCAAGAATATTTTAAAACTTGTTTTATTGAGTAATAAATGTGAATTTAAATATTTTCTTTTCTCTTGAATGTTTAAAGGAGTGAATATAGACAAACAAATCATTAAAACAATAGAAAATTATTATAATGAACTTGTATGCGATATAATTATATATATATATATATATATATATATATATATATATATATATAATATTTAAATTTATTACAATATACTAATTTTCTTTTTATTTTTGTAAAATTGAGATATACATAAAATGGAGTTATGTCAAATAAAAATTTTGCATTGTTACGACGGTATCATTACAAATAACCTAACATTAAAAATGATTGAAATAAATGTTCATTCCAGTTATAAATCTGCATAATGTCCTACCAACGATTTAAGATCTCATCTATATATATATATATATATATATATATATATATACATATACATATAGACCATGATGAATTGCACACTCCAATTTGACTGTTTTTACCTCCTTATAGCGGTAATAGAACAATGTCAACGACAATATTTTACAATATATGTAGTTTGATCTATTTATGTATAAGTGTTAGGCATATAAGTAGACACTCATGTATAATTAGATCGCTAATAGATCTGCTGCTGCTCTATTACTCGTGCTGAAAAACAAGTCGATTATCCGTCATGATAACGTAAACAATAGCAATGGTGGGAGTTCGGTGGGCCAAGGGCTTATAAATAAGACAACGCGAGCGCTTATTTTCTAGTCCGTTCCTTAAAAGCTCATTTTTCAGACACTATCGCGCGATGACACCTTTCGCTCTCGTATTTCCGCGTCCAGGCATAAATGTTAACAAGTCTGGGCCATTTGTAGTCCAAAGTCTATTGGAGATGCACGCGGAGGGGCTTTAAGGAGGTCTGTCAAATCGTTGGCTCACAATGGTCTCTAATGACTCCAGCTTTTTTTTCCAACCCACCCCTCCTTTTCTCCTTCCCTCTCTCTCTCTCTCTCTCTCTCTCTCTCTCTCTCTCTCTCTCCCTCTTTTCCACACTTTTCTCGACGTTCTTTCGACTCAATCCGCCATTTTTTGTTCTTTCTAGGACACTTTTGGTGCAACGATTTTGAATGCTCTCACCGCTATGTCTCTCATATTATCCGAATACTCTTAAAGCGTAGCCACTTGTAAGTTTTCAAAACTTTTGCACGCCTTTTCCAACTTACTAATCTAAATCAAAGATGCCGTGTATGAAAGAGCATTTGAGCAATGAGCACCAATGACATTCGATTCTTTAATTTGGAACGAAGTAGGCATCTCGTTCTTTAATCTGGATTAAAAAGAAAAAAAAACAATTTTCCTCGACTGAAAAGGTCGATTCATCGTACAGTATGAGCTCTGCGACAAAATTTTCCACCTGATTTCAGGAGTATGAGGAAAGTAAAGCTCTTACAATGGGAATCAGAATTTCGAGGAGAAAACTCTCGAATTTAATGGAAATATTTTTGGAATTGCGAGCTATATCAGACTTTATTATGGAAAGTGCTTGGGGAAAAAGGAAAGTGGTGACTCACTCACTGCAATTCCATGTATGATAATATACTAGACCTCGATATATTTTATACAAGAGCAATTCATAATTTATCAATATACATTTTTTTAGAAGAACCATGACGATATCTATTATCATTGTGGTTGTTTTTTTTTTTTTAATTATTAACACATATTCGCTCGACTTATCGTTTTATTGTGATTCCGATTGTTTAATAAATCTCTTATCTCTTGTCCTTTTTATGCCACTCAATGTGAATGTTCGATCAAATTTTACGACAAATCAATGTATCGAATATAATTGCGCTCAGATACTTATAAAACTCTAGATAAAATAATGCCACAGTTTGATAATGCTGAAAACAAAGATACTCAACATTATTTGAAGGTAAACCTTTGAACGTAACCTTACATGATCCAGTGACAATATTTTGAAATAATTAATATGAAAATATTGTTCGAAAGTTGAAATCTTACAAATTTACAATAACACATTGAACTTCAAAATATTATAAATCATATTTATAATGTTGTATAAAGTATATGTTATTTCTCATTAGGTAATTCCATTTAAAATTTTGTAAATTTAAATTCCCTCGGGCCAAAAATAAATGAAATAAAATTAATCTTATAATTTTTTCAATACTTTCATTTATGCAATATTCAGATATTATTTAAAAATGCAGCAAAAGATTTATCCAATAAAATGCATTTAATACAAAACAATGTAATAAATACTTTCATAAAAAAAAAAAAAAAAAAAAAAAAAAAAAAAAAAAAAAAAAAAAAAAAACTATATGATTATTTAGTCGCAAAAAGTTAGCAAATGTTGTAAATAAATTTGTTCGTCAATTCATAAAATTAAATTATTCTATTCTTAACTGCATATATACAAAGAATTTAAATTTAATTTTTTTTCATACATCTTTAACGAATATTTATCGAATATTATTATTATATATATATTTTACATATGAACATTAATTTAGCGAAATAAATAAGAATGCGATTTCATCGTAATAATTTATAAGACACAGTAATATTGAAAAATAGTGTATATCAAATTAAAATCAAATCAAATTAACAACATTAATATATACAATAAATAATGCAAATTATAAATTACAATTGAAACTTGTTCAATTATTTTCATTGACACCGATGTATTTTAATGATAAAAAATGATTTTTCATTTTAAAAATCATACTTACAAATTTAATATTTTAACGAATGAATTAATAGGTAATTCTTTTTGATTTATTTGCTCACATTCAAAATTTAATAATTTCATATTTAAATAAATGGGTGCGCGCGCGCTTGCGTGTGTGTGTGTGTGTACATGTGCGCGGATGCGTAAAAGTTCCTATTTCGTGGATAAAATGCATAACTCGAATTACCTAATATAAAAAGATATTCCTCTATTAAGGTGGCAAAAATAAAAAATATAAACATTTATATTTATTCCGTGCACATTTTCTCCTTGCTATTTCTTTTTTAAAATTTTACGAAAATATTACCGTACTTTATTTAACTCGAAAGAATAACAAACAATAATATTTTTACCTGCAAGGAGAAAAATTAACACTAAGTACAGTAATAAAGAAGCCACTTTAAGAACACGAGTAAATAATATGCTTTAAGTGAACGAATACAATGGCTACTGTTATTATTTATTTTTATTAATTCTATTAACTTATTGTAGCAGCGGCACATAAATAAATAGAGACAATGGTGATACGGTAAACAAATTTTATAGAAAAAATAAATAAAAACAAAGACAGCCACGAGTGTTACAGTAACGACCGTCGCGATACCACATAGAGTAAAACGAGAATCGAATGATCACAAAGTTACAAACAATTTCAAATATTTTCTCGCAAATACCTACGTGGTAGGATGAAAATTTTTCGACGAGAGATGGGCGGACAGGTCTTGACACGAATTAAAAGAGTCATAAGCATAATCTCACGTAAAAATTACTTCTTTATCATATTTATCATATCATATATCTATCATTTTATACAAGGAGAAATTATTTCGATTAAATTATTATAAAGTATGACTGCTTTACCGTCGTAAAGATAAGGAGCACATGTTTTAATAGAAATTTTATGGACTATCACGAGGATGAATAGTCAAACCCATACGACGATATTATTATGAAATGTAAAGGCATTATGTAACGGCTATGTTGCATTATTTGCTTATATCGCAATATTATAAGAATGCATCGATTTATGTGCATAAAAAGCCATTTTAAATGGCGGACGTAAACATGACGAGTAAAAATTCCCTCCTTTGAGCGCGCATTGATCGTTTACATTCTTGCCGCTTGTGCTTTATTTTACCGAGACGGTAAATCAGTTTTACGAGTTGTCGAATAAAATTTTCATAGCATTTATTAAATTAATACTCCATTATTTGACTAAATAAATTATACTGATAATAAGAGCTTACTACGGCTATCATCGAGCTCAATACATATAATTTTCAACTACAAAGTTTAAAGGTCATGGTTTATTTCAATATTTAATGCGCATTATGAAAACATTCGATTTAAATTCATGCACATTGTATCGAAACGAATAGCCAATATTCAAATGGATTTAATAACTCTGGGATAATTTTTATTAATACATTGTTTATATAAGTCAATTGGTACTGGCGCAATATATGCAAATGTATGGGCGGAAAGTTTAGTTCAAACGAAGCAATTTATAAAAGTAATCGCTTGTGCAAACTGTGGTTTTAGGTCGAGTTTAATCGCATAAAGACTGCATCTATGAAATAACATATATATTTCAGTAAAATGGAAGGAGCCTTTATTATCATCGATGCCCATTAAATTACATATACGAAAGGATGTTTAACCAGTTGATATTATAAATTAACGGCATTGCTATTTAAATATAATAGAAAGAAAAGTAAGCGTTCGCGCAATGCGCATTGCGAACGGTACTGATGCCCGACACTCTGCGCCATTGCTAATAAGACAGTTCACGTCCATCATCATGGATAAGATCGTTAAAATAACCAAATCAATGATCTAAATGCATGACGGCTCATAGCATTAATCTACTACAATGATTCAAAATTGGAGAAAATCGGTCTTAAGTCTTTTCACGCCCTCGAGGTTCGCAGTTGGTGATTTTACCTTATCATGTCCAATCTCCGCTCTCGTGTAAAAGAAAAGAAGCAAGATGAAGCGAAACTACATACCTCTCTACGTGAGAGACGATAAGATTATTATCCACCATTGGGGGAGAAAAAATAATTTGTACTTGGCTTCCTGGTGGTGCTTGTCTCGACGCCGCTTCTCAGCAGCACACGGAAGAGTCTCGGGTTTCGGCGAGCGCTAAGGAGTTTAGCGCGTGACAGCGAGAAGCCGTCGATGCGCGTGGGCCGGTCGGGGACAAGGGAACGCCAGTGCATTCTACTCATCGTGTCGATATTTTAATCTCGACGAGTTTGTCGTAGGAGGGACGTCGCCGCCTGCCCCGTGCTCGAGGCTGAGGGAGAAAAATGAAGGGAAAAATGCGTCGCAACAGCGGAAGCTGGGGTAGACGTATCGAGAAGGGGTATGGGGTGGGAGGGTGGGATTGATTCTAAAGGACGCAGAGGAAGGAAGCTTGTCGGTACAGCGGCAACAAAAGGTTATGTAGGCGAGCAGTGGTGGATGTGGATATTTTAAATCG
>NW_011948423.1:3022943-3068638 GCF_000503995.2 Ceratosolen solmsi marchali
AGCGTAAAGGGATGCGAAGAGTGAGCGGATGATTGGGAAAATGAAACGCAACGATCGGCTTATTGGTGGTTATGTATACCCTGCCATTATACAACTACCGCACTCTCACTCTACATCTACCTTCGCCTCTTTACCACTTGGTGGCGATTGAACTCGTTTCGCTCAGATGAATTTCAGCCGTAATGACCGATGCACCGACGGTTACATTAAAAATCTGCTCAGGATCAGTTATTCTACGTTTATTTGTCTGGATGGTACGTGGCTGATGGAAGTAACCAAATGCCGTGTGTTTATAGATGATAAACAACGCGATTAAGAATGAATGAGTTTATCAATATGTGAAAGTTAAAGGTATGAATTAAAAGATAATTAATTGTAAATAGCTTATGCTGTATCGCATGATGTATAAGTTAAATTGATCGACTATGTAAAGAGACGAATAAATGTTGGATATAAACTATTTACAAATACTTATTATGGTATTTATACTTCTTCTTCTTCTTCTTCTTCTTCTTCTTCTTCTTCTTCTTCTTCTTCTTCTTCTTCTTCTTCTTCTTCTTCTTCTTCTTCTTCTTCTTCTTCTTCTTCTTCTTCTTCTTCTTCTTCTTCTTCTTCTTCTTCTTCTTCTTCTTCTTCTTCTTCTATTATTTTTATTTATTATTATTATTATTATTATTATTATTATTATTAACATAATGGCTTTAAATTACAAAATTATTATTAAAAAATTTTAATTCCAATTCACGAAATATGCGTTAAAAAGGTTATTTCTCCCCAATAATTATTGATATCATTGTCCACAACAATGATATTTTTTTTTAAATATACACATATATTACTTATATATAGTATGTTGTAAAAAGTAACTTATATAAAGCTACAATCGTATTGTAAAATAATCGATAATGCCAAGTATCGTTGTATTATTTTGCAATATTTTTTTATATCTATTGCTTCATTATTAATTATGAACTATTGTATTGAATATGAGCATGAGTATCAGGAAAATTATTAGATGATTTATAGTTAAAATGACTTTAAAATTTACTAAATAACTTTATCGTTTAATTTCCATAAAAACTTTATATTATTTAATAATGATACGACATATGATTATAATATTGAAATTTGTAGATATATAACATAATTAATTAGCTCCATTATTGACTCGTATTATGAAAGTATATTAGTATAAATATAATAATAAAAAATAATTATTGGCTTTATTTATGTAAGTACACAAGTAGCTTGCAAAATGTTAAAAAATATATTGTAAATTCATTAGACATATTGATGAAATGCAAATAGAATGTTAACACTTATATGCCAATGAATTAAAATCGCCCTCTTGGATGATTTTCAACGTTTCACAAAATATTAATATGTCATGGGACTTTGGAAAGATCATTTTTGAGCAATTAATTAAAAATGTCATTTGAAGCATAACTTGAAATTAAAATAAGACCTCGAATGTAAAACGGAAAAAGATGATGTGTAGAGAAAGTTCATGTAGTTTGTACCAGACGGTACTGGCCACATTCAAGATAAATGTCCAACTTTATTTTCCTTCGCTTATTAACTATCAAAAATTGCTTAAAACTACGTCGTTACGACGGCTTATTATCAAAATTTTAATTTAGCATATTCAAATGGCTGAATAAGAAGACGAAAAACTATACGTATTTTTAAAATTATGGCCGATACGTAATGTCTGTCGGGTTATCAAATTTATCGTTTATCACTAACTTTGCAATAATGTACATAGTTACATTCTACTTGCATTTAACATTCACGGACAAATATTTTAAGAGATAAACTTTACGTTGTAAATTAATTTGAGAAAAAGAAGTGATAAAATGAGCACAAGATTCAAGAAATAAGCAAAATAATATTGGATTAGACGGCAGAATAACGACAATACGCACATATTTTAAATTTATTTTTAATAAATAAGTAGTAAGGTAACGATTCTATTTTTTCAATTGCCAAAAGTAAATTAGATATATAAAAACATCGTTCTTATACGAATGTCAATCTATTGGCTGTTTTTTGTAGGAAAAGCATCACATTTGTTAATAGAATTTGTAGTTGTAATATAATTGTATAGTATCACGTTGCATAAAATTACATTGTAATATAATAACAATTACACATCTCTTCCATTTCATTTGATTCGCTTAATTTACTAAACAACATGAATAAGATAATGAACATTGGAATTCAAGCTCTAAAATTAAAACTAAATCCTTAGAAAAATTTCACTGTCAATTAAACTTCACCGATGAAAGGGGCCAGAACAATATAAGGGCTATAAATAAGAGAAAAAGCGTCCATAATGAAATAAGACGATAGCAATGAAGGAGGAAATAAGATAATCAGAAGCTGATGTTTCTAGTCTCGTGTATTTCTTCGTAATAGCATAGTCTCTGTACAGCGTAGCCTTGTAATTACGAGCAAGAACGAAAAAAAAAAAAAAAAAAAAAAAAAAAAAAAAAAAATAAGAAGAAAAAAAAACGGTAAGGAAGTTAATAGAACAGACGGCAACAAAATCAATGCCTACATCCTATGTACAAAGGTACTTATTTATTGAATAGCATAAAGCTATCTGGCTAATGTAAACATAATATCGCTACATAAGCTCCTCACAATTTCCATCAAACGCTCATTTAATAGTCCCTCTGTCTCTTATCGCACCTCACGGCCATTATATCTGGACTACCGAATTTTAGCTTTAACCTTTATCTCGTTACTTCCACTACACGCAATTAAATTAATTGTCATAAATACATAAACACGCGCACGCACGCACGCACGCACGCACGCACGCACGCACGCACGCGCACATAAACACATTCGTTTGAAAGGCAATATATTCGTTTGTTGATTCGAAAAATTTACCTCTTCCTTCATCGTCGCGTTTATTAATTCAGCTGCTCGAGGAGGAGCAAGGGACAACAAGACAGATACGGAGAGACGAGGTGAAAGAGAGCGGCGGAGGATGGCGGGAGGGGAGGAAGAGAGGCTCGACTCGATATGCGAATCTTGTTACAGCTATAGAGACAGCGACGTGTCGATTAGCAATGGAAACGGCGAATCAGCGCAAACATCCGATTTCTCAGGCCAGTACTATCGAATGGAACGTCGATCTACTTAGGTAAACGCGACACACCGCTACATTCTACCACGACTGAGCTCATCGACGTACCTACTCTATAATTACAGCTTACTTCGTGTACTCGTCGGCCATTACAATAGCCCTTGGCCCATCGCAATCACCATTGGCTACGAATACATCGAGGCCAACTCCGAGGCTGAACTCGGATATTCCAACTCGGCAACCGAGCAGGTTTATGTAGCTTTGCCGCCACACTTTTCGCGTCGACTGTGATTTCGCGTCATTTCCAAATGCCTACTGCATAATATTTGGATAATTGTAATTGGAAGGACTTAATCGACCATAGTTTCTTGAGTGGACTGGCGGCAAAGTAAATAGGCCCCGAATCACGCTGCCGGCGAATCGAATCGAACAATCGCCATAATGATGGAATAATATAATACGGCGATTGTTGCAAGACAAACATAAAGAGCAACATTTTTTTTTTTTTTTTTTTTTGTTGTCTCTAATTAAAGTATTATGTTAAGTGATTGGCACTTATGTTAAGGTGGCATTAACCGTTCTATTTATGCATAAAGCGTATTAAGTTCACTCGGTTCGATTTTTCCCTCTGAATTATTAGGCATATCGATATAAACGACTCATTTATTAATTAAGTAAGATTACAGTTTACCATTGCGTTCGATATTTATTTTATAAGAATGATGCGGCGGTGGTTTTATAAATAAATGCATATATGTATTCGATAGCACGACGATTTATGCAGACTTATCATCAACCATTATGGACGTCGCGAACTAGATTGAAGTCTGCCTTGCACTGCTATAACACTCTTACTACGAGAGAAAGAAGAAAAGAATAAAGAATTTGCAAATTCTGTTGGACGAAAGTACACGTTTGAAAGCCGAGGTTTTTCTCTTAAAGGTAACGGGGGCTTGTCTTAAATTAAAATTTAAGAAGCTCATTACTGTTTGGCATCATTTGGCACATTAAGTAAGAAATATATGCGCCAAGTTAAACATACCCGACGAGCAAGACGAAAGAATTATATTCATTTTATTTAATGAGATAATAAGTGGCTTTAACGAGAAAAGCTGTTAAAAGCTGCTTCATTTAATATTGAATTAATTACATGATAATAAAAAGTCTCCTTTATTTAATGATTAATATAGGATGAGAGAAGTATTTTTCTTCGGTTGCCGTGTGTGCGTCGACAAATGAGAGAAGGGGAGGCAAGATTTATTTCCCCCAAGCATCAAAATATTCAGTTCGCAAGAGCGCTTCTCTCAGATAAATTGTAAAGATGAAACACGCGAGTGTAGGCAGTGAAAGGCTTGAGGGCCGTAGACCTAACACATTGGTAATAATTTAACGGGAATTTAATTGAAGGTTCAGGCGCTGCCGATTAATCATTTCGGCTTTCTATATGAGAACGACAAAGAAAAACTATTAACAATGCCGCAAGTCGGGCCAATAAATTCGGCTCATCATTAAATTATATTTTTCACGCTTAATTATTCTACAATACGTGTTTTCTTTTTTTTCTTTCTTTTTTTCAATACTTTTACTACCGACTCGTGCATTATTTTTCATCCACGCGTAAGATCGTCTTATTTAATGTCCGCTGTAATTGTCTTATTTATTAATCACTTTTGCTTTTAACTATTTACACTTTTTTAACAATTGATATTATTTGTATTTGTCGCCTCGCCAATAATTCTATAATATATTTTATTAAAACACTTATTTATTTTATTCTGCTCATATAAATGACTTTAGGTTGGCAAATAATTTTAGTGATCATTTTAACAATCGCGAGAGATAAAACCTCGTAAACGCTTTTTCCATTCTGTCTCTACCCAATTCATTTAATGGTTTTAATGGATTATATACTGTTTATGTCATTCTCTTGGAAGTATAGCAATTAATTACAACAAAAATCACATCTTTCATAAGACATATGATTAATGATATAAGAAGTAATATTGGAATAAATACAAATTTTAAGGATGTTTTAATTTTTAATGTTTAAACAAACGTCATTTAACGTAGCTTTTACATAATGGACATTTATTATGTCAGATTCGAACTCCAAGTCCATACGTTTATTATACTTATTATTGATAATTGTAATTTTTTTTACACTCTTCATATCAAATCATTCAAAATTCTTACTTTCATTTTAAATCAAAAAAAAAAAAAAAAAAAAATGCATAATGGATATTACCTCTCCTGTTGTACTTTTAAACTCTCACTATACACGTATTTACTTCTGCTTGAATAATAATAATAATTATTATTATTATTATATTATTAACTAATTATAATTATTATTGTTTTCAAATATTTTTATAATATAATGCGTATAGGCAAAATGACTGTGTGCCAATTGATTTCTTGAGAAGGCATATTCAAAGCAAAAGAAATTCTCGTTGAAAGCTAACAGATTAGTTACACATTACTGCTCTCAGTCGTAACAATAAACGGTAAAATTAAAATCTATGATCAAAAAATGCTTCAATAAATCCAATAACTGTAGAATAATGCTTGATTAAAACTTGCGTAATAACTAACATATTAATAGAAAATATAAATACACTCTGGAATTTGTAATGAATTCATCACTGTGCAGCGATGTAGGAGCAACATTGCGCAAACCATAAATAACAAACAATATTATAGATCAAGAAGAATCAAATAGCAGATTTGGTATTAATTTCGATTAAAAGCAAGCAAAGCGTACCGTAAGTATGCAATGGCCGAATTGATGTTCTAATTTGAAATTTTTGATGATATTACATTAGCCGCAGGACCAACCGCTTCAATTTATATTCCCGATTGATTTCCTCTCGCATTTACGCTGCTAATTACAGAAATAATGGATGGTGCGATTGCTTATTGCAGTTAATGACTTTCATTGGTTTATGCTTCTTGTTTTACTACGCAACATTTCATTATACTTTTGAAACTTCCTTTTCTAATGGGACGCGTGCAATCTTATTCTACAGCATATACAATGGATTTTACGATGTATTTTTTATTTTATTTTTTTTTTCTGTATTATTTGTATCTGTATTTAAGTGTCCGATTAAATATAAATATAAATAATCTATAAAATATACCCTCACATGAAAATGAACTTAATTTATTAGAATACCGAGTGGCAACAAATTTTCTTCGAATTGCTTACAGTAGTAGATTTTTTGTTATTGTGTTGAATCCAATGTTTTTAGATTTGAGCAAAAATCTTTTTATACCGCCAAATGAAAGAATTTTTTCATTTCAAACGATGATATTATTTGGATTAAAAATTTTAATTTTTATTTAAAACTGGAAAATTCCACTTCAGCATTTAGCATTATATAGCACAAACATACGTCTCAAATAGTTTTTTAATAATGGTGAAGAAACTATTTTTCCATATAGTCAAGTTAAAATTTGCAATTAAAAAATAATTTCGTTGCTTTCATAGAAGACGCAGCAAACAGATGAAAGACTATTCTTTCAAAAATTCAAACGCTACAAATTTCATTTACATTGGATATATATATATTTTCAATAACCCTATAAATTATAAAGACTTGTGTTAATGATTCGTTCTATAGAAGATTCACAATGCTAATGAAGCGAATAATGCGAGCATCGATAATAAATTTTAATTTTATACAAAAATTTCGTGTGCTTACGTCAGTTCTCAAAGCGATTGAGAATAATTTGAAAGGATAATGCTAACATTTGACGAGAATGCTCGATGCCAATTTAATCTTGATGACGATATTGTCATGCTGAATGATCCTTCAATTTTGACTAATTTGACACCGTCACGCACTGACAAGAAGTGATTTTTCAGCTTTTCACTTGCTTTTCAGAGCATTCGTACAGTCGCGGCCAACATACAAAAAAAAGCTCGACGAGTGCTTTAATAACCTACACTCGCGCTAATTTTCTTTTCTTTCTCTCGTTCGTTACACATTGTTTCGTTTTATAATTTTTTTCACACTTTTCGACCACGATGTAACGGAAAACAATTTTTCTTTTTCTTTTTTTCAATCTTTTTATGCATTTAGCTCATCTTTATAATATCTATTAAAGATAAGTGAATTTAAAAATTTTGAGTTAAAATCTATTTGTGTATAAACGGGTGTATACATACTTTAGCACACATACTATCTAATTAGAAATAGTAATTAACTTTTTTAATTTTATTTAGAGGTGTGTCATATTTAAATACTTTATGTCAAATATTATAAATAAACATTGGTATAAGTTTACAGTATTACGATTGAAATCCATCTTTATTCACCATCATTTAATTATAAAAAATTGTATTGATAGCAAAAATATTTTTATTTTAATATAATTATTTGAGTCTTGATGTGTTTTACAAATTTCGATAAATTTATTTTCATATAAAAGAAAACTGTACAAAAAATATTTAAGATTAATTTCATAATCAATGCCGATAATTAAATAAAAAAATTTACAACTATTGAAATATCTTAGTTGTCATAATGATTTTGCAAAAATGCTCTTATCCTCGATATTTGTTATTCAACTTTCGTATTTAACGAACTTTATGCTTTAACTCGGTTCAGTATTCCAAATACTAATCCTTCACTTTAAACAACATACTGTGAATAATACGAATAATATAATATGAATAACATTCAATGTTAAACTTATAACAAAATTAAAAATTCATAAATATTTCATTTGGAAGGGAAGTTCAGAATGATGTTCGCGCGTCGTCGTACACATTGTTTAATAAATACTTTATGAAATTTTTAAATCCTTGTTTAAAATTCATACTTTAAATACTTTTATAGCACATACGATTACCCGCTGTACCTTTGGGAGTATGATTATCCATATAAAAATCCTAGATTAATTAACTATCTGATGTTCCTTCTTTGTCGTATGTAATTTCTAATTGAACTATTTTCAATTAAAATGTTAGACTAACTAGTCATCACTTGTACCAAAATTTATCTGGCATGAACTATTTTACATAAATATTTTGCTTTTAATTCTTTTTAAATTTAGCTTTAGACATTATTATTAATTATAGGTACGGCGTTTGACTAATAACTGTATTTGTTATTATCGATATAAGTTTGTTCGCGGAAAATACATTGTTTCGCTCAATTAGGAATCAGCCAAGATCGTTGCCGATTTACCCTACTATTATTATTATTATGACTTATTTCACAATAGCATAATTAACAATTTTTACTTAATCTCACTTTGATTAAATGTGCGTTACTTATGTTTAAGCAAATACTATAAATAATCACATAATCATAGCCTGAAATCTGACATTCATATGGACTATGTTAGATCTATGATCAACAAATTTCTCGAATACTTGTCCACTAATTTATGAAAGGAACTAATTTTACCGACTAATTTTAAAAATAGAATTTTCGTAAATAATCTTTTCCAACTAGAAAAATATTAACAAGAAGTTTTACAATATTAATCCTATTAATATCCACTAGGACTCTATCATTTCTACTTTCAATTAAAATTAAATAGTTAAATGCACACAATAATTATTATTACATTGTTATTAACGAACACGGGTGATTACTTTTCCGATTAAAATAAAATCCAGAGTGACGATGCAAATATTTCAAACATTAAAGCGATAATAATTAAGTATTTTAAAAGGGTTTTTAAACGAGAAGAAAAATTTTTTAATGAAGGCTTAAGTTTCTTGCTAAAATCAGGGAGTTAAAAGAGAAAAATTTTTTTTTTATCGTAAAGAGAAATAGAAGCTTTTTTAAATGATGATGGGAATTCTTTAGAAAAATTTTAATAAACATTCAAACCCGTAAGTGAATGTAGTTTATTATTTCTTATTGCTGATTGTTACATACATCTATTGTTTGTTATGCCTATATCGAACTATTACTTAAATTGAATTAAATATTGAATTTACTCGTGTAACATAATTCTATGTTCACTCCATGTATATGAAACGTTTGCTTAACACATTATCAATATCCATTATAAACATTAATGTCCAAAAGGATATGAGAACTACGTATAGTATAATTTACCGTATTTATCTGAAATAAGCTGTGACATTAACTTGCAATTGATATTGTGACAAAATCTAACCAAATGGCTGTAAAGTAATATTAACAGTTTTGCGAATGAATCGTCATTGTCCAATACGAAAAAAATTTCATTTTATCGTATCAATGTTTATGTAATCGTTTAATCGTCGACCTCGACTCACAGCAAAACAATGCGACATTTTAATATTGTCCGTCCTTTCGTTATTTTTAATCGCCAATTTTAAGTCCTTTATATCCTGAAAAAAACTAAATACTAACGCTTTACCGTATCAAACGCGCTCGAATCTGGATAATGAAAAATGGAAGAAAAATGAAGATTCCAGAGATCCAAGTCCCGGAGGAAGTGAAGAGTAGAGAACTAATCGAGTGCATTATCCTCTGGGAACATCAAAGGCAAAATCGTAAGAGGAAAAGGACCACGCGATACCTCCGGGCTCACCAAGCAAGGTCACAGCCAAAGATCCAACGATATCATCGATGCTGCGGTTATGTCATTGATTTCACTCGAATAATAATAATAATAATAATAATAATAATAATACTAGCGGTTCGGGGCTACTTAAAAGCCGCCCAAATGCTTATAAGATGATTACGAGCCCGTGAAATTGCCGGGCGAATTGGAAATGTCGGAGTTGGGGGCGAACCGCGCCGCAACTGCGACGCCCATCAATTCCACTTCCATTTTTCAAGTCCCATTCAATTGGTTCTCTGTCTCGTTGTCCCCGAGGCAGTCGGTCGTCGTTAATAATCGCGCGGAGGAAGCTCGTTAACGTTGCCCCGGGTGAGGCTGATTTGCCTCTTGGCACGAGCGCGACACGTCAGCTTTGATTTTAAATTGCGAAGAGATTATTTGATCACCCGGTTGCCATTTCGATACGCGTCACTGTTTCGTACTGACGGTCGGCGATATTGAAAAGACGATTATAAAATGTTTATCGCTTGTTAAGAAGATCATCGTATATGAATTTGCGAGATTTAGAAGTTATTTAGAAAGAAATTTATGTTCATCGAAACGTATGATGTAATTATATTTTTAAAGTTCAGCGAGTCGCTCGGATTGACCAACGTGTCGCATTTCATAATTTTTACTTCGTCGCTTGGCCGTATGGGTTACATAGTTTTTCCCAAATGGCTAATGGATTTTCTTGTTTATAGTAGTTGTGAATGGTAAATTTCAATATGTAGTAATATTTAGTAAATTGTTCGAGGCCACCGATTTATTTAATCAAATTTAATATTTACCTTCGAGCATTTGAAAATCAAACTGCATAAACTAGCTACAAAGCATTTTCATTAATTTCACATAAAATTACACAATGAGTCTACGATTGCCATTGCCATTCTTATATTAACCAGATCTTGCATTATTTTACTACTCTAATCGTTTTAGTAAGATGAACGACTTTACACGTTTCTCTTTATCTCAATTTTTCTCGGACTTATACGAATGTAAGCGCAAATGTAGTTTCTTAGTGAGAAAGATTCCATGTAATGTTCATGTCAAATAAATTTAACACTTCTGCTATGTAAAGTATCGAACAATATCTATAATAATTATATATGAATAAGATATCGTGTTTTCCATGTTACATTTTTAAACTTTATGTTTATTGGAATGTAGAAACAGTATACGCAATGTGTATATTGAAAGAATAAAATAATATTAAAGTATATTTTTAGGAATTTGAGAAAATATAAAATATTAAAAGATGCTGTAGATATTGTCAATGTTACTTCTGTTTTATTATATTAATCGGAGATGATAGGGAGTTAGAAAATT
The DNA here is from genome assembly GCF_000503995.2 of Ceratosolen solmsi marchali. Taxonomy (NCBI): domain Eukaryota; kingdom Metazoa; phylum Arthropoda; class Insecta; order Hymenoptera; family Agaonidae; genus Ceratosolen; species Ceratosolen solmsi. The sequence continues at coordinate 3,033,922 of NW_011948423.1, forward strand.
TAAACTATTAAAAAAATTTAAAGCTCATTTAGTACTTAAAAGTCAATTAAAATTGTTTTATACATTATCCCGACTTTTTTTTTTAATATTAAATTAATTCAAATATTACTTCATGAAGTTAAAATAAATATTAACTGCAGAACGATTCATTTATATATAATAAAACATACATCGTATTTACATTTTTTTCTATATACTTTAAAAATATACGGTGATACAGCGGATGTTTTTTTATTGTATTTTTTTCGTTTTTTCTTTGATTTTTTTTTTTCAAATGTTTTAATTTAACTTTCTGCTCCAATAAGCTTTCATACTAAATATACTAAAATAGCCACGATAAATTTGGCGGTTAAAAATAATTATTAAACTTCAAATATTATTATATTTGAAATATTATTTGCAATGTTGTTCATATCATAATTTCAGCACTAAGCGTATTATATTTGCACATAATGTTAAAAAGAAAAAAAGAAAATATTATCAGAATCAAGAATCATGTGAATTCTTACAACAAAGCATCTTTTTATCCCCATTTGGATATCTTCAAATTTCATATGAATATATAATTATTATGTTACTAGTTATAATTAGATTTATGAAATTAGCACAGATAAAGTGCAATAAGCATACGTAAAATTAGAATTATTACGTGGAATTTATTTAAATAATGAATTTAATAGTCCTAGCTTCTATTGTAAGTAGATGTATTTAAAACATTAGTTTAATTCATGAAAAAATTGCATTTAAATTATTACTATAAAATAATTTTTTTTTGCAAAATTCATGTATAAGCTTATTTGTAAGAAACGTATATATTTATTTACATTTAAAAATCATTGTTTCATCGATTGTCCCGAAAAAAGATTTATTAATTCATTTTTAAATTGACATTGAAGAATATGAAGTTGTTTTTCTAAATATTTATTTTGTATCCTGGAAAATTAAAAAGTTACATAACGGAAATATATTAAACTGAATTATATTTCATAATTAATTGAACTCTTAAAATTTTATTGCTTTTAATAAAAATTTCGCGTTTTATTTACATACAAAAAAAAAAAAAAAATATCCACTCCCCTTATTCCAGCGGGCATACGGAAAGATCGTTTCTTTCATTCAAAATAAAATAAAAGAGGGAAATTTTATCATTCAATTCGAATTACTGATTTCGGCCTTAAAGTTAATTTCCCTTCGGCATTTTCATTCGACGAAGTTTTTTAATCCGAATTACACTTTATTCTATCAATTTCTCCTACGTCCGCACTCTTAATACACTCCCTTCGTATGATCAATTTGGCTGGTCATACAGAATAGCAATAAACAAGTCTGTAAATCAAATCAATTGATTTATTTTAATGAATGCACGAGCGGCCAGATTAAGAAGTAATACATTCAGTTTTATTTCAATAAAAGTTCTCTGAATTCAATTTCGCTCAACCTCGCCTTTATTTCCAATATCTCGCTTATTCTCTCAACCAAAGAATCGGCACTTCTATCTAGTCGACTAGCAAGCACCCTGCGCTTTCACACTGCCACATCCACACATGGGCACACGAGCGAGTCGCTTCCACTTTCAAGACTTCCACGAACTTATTTCAAATTCGCCTTCCTGAATCGTTCGCCATCTCACTCGATCATCGGCATTTTACGAGCACTTTATCAGCATACCGTATGATCCTATTGCTGGATCCTGTTGTGCGCCAGTAAGCTGCAGATTTTCAAAGCACATGCACCATTCCACATCCCATTTGCCCTTTTAGAACCGAAGATCAGGAATTCGGCAAGTTTTTTTCGGTAACTCGTACACTAACTGCGCTTTCTCGGCTCTTTGTAGTTGGCATTGGAGTTCAATTACTTTTGCAATGCTCATTGAAGTATTCAATGCCGGCTTACGGACTCTGCACCACGAACAAACAGACGCATCGAGTTATTTAGAATTATCTTGTTCTTTAATCTCTTGGAGCTACGTTCTAGTTTGAAGTTGTAGGGGTATTTTCCAAATTATCGGCAATTATCCTCTCAATGTGCCTGCGTGGAATTTCGATCAACGCCATAGATCCATCAACTATTCGCCAACGAATTTAACAACTCCTAGTCCATTAATAAATCGCATGTAACGTATCTTTTCCAACTTTATCTTTAATTGCTTACTTTTATTTACTACATTATCAATCGGATCGATCGGAAAAATGGTTTTGAATTTATAATTATAGTCCGGGCGAATTATTCGAGCAAAGGATCAATTAATTATCGGATTTCATTTCTTACTATATTTATACGTTCCAAAGATGATAATTTGTTGAATACTTTGCATAGAGAGGAATTAAATTTTCAAGTTTTTTTTTTTATATCTTGAGAATAGCAATTATATTGATTTTTATTATTTTATCAACGTGTAATATTTGATTTCATTAATATTCGCTTATATTTACTATGACTTTTATATTGAGGAATATGAAATAAATAGTTTATACTATTTTGACGAGAAGGAGGACGACGACGAAGACGATGATGTTGTTGTTGTTGTTGTTGTTGTTATAAATATCGTTATTATTATTATTGAATATGAAGTATAATACGGGGGAACGAATAGTATAAATAAATAATTAATATAAATGCAATATTTACACATTCTTTGAAAAGTATAGTTAACCATTTAAATTCTAAAATTGAAGAGTCAATTTTAATAAAACTTTACAGCAGATTTCAAATAAATCAATTTTATTACAATTCATATATGCTTTGTTTATTCGTTTATTAAGAAAACCGCGCAGTTAATTATTTGACCAATAAATTTATTTTTAACATCGTACATATATACGAATATACAATATACGAAAGTGCAATATTCATATTTATAATGCCAATCGATGCACGACGAATCACAAAAAATATATTAAAATTTATAATAGTAGTTTGAAGTAAGATTGAATAATTTATCGTATTTATTCCCGAGCATCGCTACTACTCATTTAATAATAATAAGACAATTATTTTTATCCATTCATGTTTTAGGTATTTGACAAGCACAATCGTGGCTACATCACTGCTTCGGATCTCCAAGCTGTGCTTCAATGTCTCGGCAAGAATCTCTCCGAGGAAGAGAGTAAGACTATTTAATCATTCATTCAATCGAGTCGTTCATTACCTTCATTAGACAAACTTATAGTTTCCATGATCCATTTCTGTCACTGCGTGAAATTACCGGGCGCCCAATTTTTCCCATAAAAAAAAAATTTCAACCTCGTGAGTTGATTTTTAAAAATCAATGTCGACTTCAAGGACTGTAAGGCCGCCGCCGTGCTTAAATGAATGCCATAAGCCATTGAGAGACGCGCGATCAGCCAACGGAGTTGCAAATACAGCGCAGCTTTAAATATTTTCTCAAGCCTCGCGGAAAAGTCAAGAGTTGGCATAACTGCGGCGCTCACAATAGTTCCATTGCCGACAACATTGCGCCCGACGACTTTGTCTGCGTCGTTACTCTAAAGCTCACTGCCGCTTACCTTATTTTCATTTTACGTCACATATTTTCTCTCCATGGCAAATCTACGATCGCGATACCAAACCGCATAATTTTCCTTTCTCCTACATCCATGCGGAATCAACGTTATCTTGCGCCATTTAAATACCTTGTCATCGTAATATACGTACCAATAGCAATTATAATAACCCTAATATTGTCGCGAGACATCGAACAAGTGTTCGGATGATTATTTCCTATCAAATGTAAAACTCGTTCTTGAAATATATATATATATATATATATATATATATATATATATATATGTACACATGTGGATATCTATAATATCGGTTATAATACGAAGTTAAATATCCATAAATTATAGCCTAATTATCAAATATTAAAAATTTATTTCAAAGAGATACGGAATTTTAAAGAGTACAATGATAAATTTACTTTTATATCAATTATGACGATTAATTGATGCAATAACGAAATTGATTATAATTTTCATGAACTTTGTTATAAATTATATTAACGTTCGTCATAATGATGTCGCATAAATATATCGCATATTTAAATTGTCACAAATTAAAAATATTTTCAATCACAAAGAAATGTCTTTCCACGCATTTTAATCGTAGAGTAGGGAGGAAATTTTTTAAATCAAAAACATAATGAAAAGTAACGGTCACAACGGCTCCTAGAACTTGTCTTACTTGTTGCATCATTTTTTACGAGAAAATAAGAAAACTTTTATCAAGGCAAAAATTTGACTCATTTTCTACTGTTTAAAGAAATGAGTCACTGTAATTAAGAAACTCATTAAACTGATGTTCACAAAATTATATAATGAAAGGATGAATGATTAATGTAAGTACAGTACGCTAATGATTTATTAAAGAAAAACGTTTCTTCGAATTTGGAATATCGAATATGTTCAAGAAATGACAAAAATAGGTATAAAAAAAAAAATTGTCAACATCAAATTACATTTTAGTTTAATAAAGTAAAAAAATCCAATACTAAGTGCATCCAGTTTGATTTTATGCGCTTTAATAAGAGGAAATTAAAAAAAAAAGCAGAAAATATATGCACTACAAGGATAAAACGTGTAATTAAATCATATTTCTCGTAATTTAGTAAAAAAAAAAAAAAAAAAAAAAAAAAAAAAAAAAAAAAAAAAGTTAAAGAATTTCATAAGAATATAAATAGTCTGTCTGACAAAGTACCGTGCGCGCGCCTTCATTAAGTGTTATGCTTTTGATATAAAATTGCACGGGAAAAGAGAAAAAGGCTATCATCTTTATGATTTCTGTTGAGTTTCGTTAGGGAGCGCAATGGTACTTTAGCTAAGAGCTTGATAAAGTTCCAACGGAATAAATTCATCGTCCGTCTTCGGCAACCTTTTTCTCTATCACAGCTATCCTTTATTGATTTTTTTTCTGTCCAGCTCGCTTTTTAGCTTCAATTTTAATTAATTGATTAATTGATGACAACTAGACATACGCTTTATATGGTTAAAACAATACGATTTTGTGTTAGTTAGGAGTTTCCATGACGAGTGGAAGACTTAAGTTATTCGCGAATTACAGAAAATTTACTCACTTTCTCGCTAAAATATTTCCAAGAAGTTCATTATATAAACGCGCACAGTCGATATGCCATGTGTTTGATAACAACAAAGACTAAAATTTACGCACAAAAATATAGGAATTTTTATCCAATGATATTATAAATATGAAATTTTTATAAGCATCCTGTCGATTTATTTCTTACCTTAAAGTTCTCATTTCGTTTCAACATTTTCCAAACATTTCAATATGTCATAGTTTTCATAATTTTATTCGTCTGACCACTATACTATGCAATAAATATTGACATCCATACCTTCATGATAACGATAATCAATACTTGGTGAAAAAGAAAATCTAAGACAAGATTTTTTTTTCTTTTTTAATATTTATTATATATAATTTGTTAATTCAAGAATTTTCCTTTCAGACATTCTTTTCTTCAAATATTTATAATAAAAATATTATTTACAAATAATCTATATAATTATTAAATTAATTCGATATTCATATATATATATATATATATATATATATATATATAAACATTTATAACTATTGGTTATATTGAATTAAATGTAAATTCCTTCAGCTTTCAAGAGCAAATATTTTTCTCTTTTCAATTTTACGATGATTAAATATAGACTTCAGCGATAAACGAATGCTAATGAGAATCGCTAATTATCACTTTACGCCAATTATTAAAATTATCAAAATAATCGTGGATTAAATTTCTTATTATATATTTATAATATATCAATATATCGATACTTTTAATGATTTTTATCTTTAAAATAAAAGTACGTATATTACTCTTAGATTTTTCAATTACGTTGACGTAATTTTTTTTTCAACTACAAATTTTTTCTAACTGAAACCAAATAAAGGATCGATTGTCCTTACAGTATCGTTATTTTCTATCATGCATGTAACAATAAAAATCCCTCGATGTTTCATATACACGATTGTACGTGAATGTATATTACTGAATATTTTTTTGTTTCAACTAATATACCTGCTTATATGGATAAATATTTTATATATCATAATGATGTGCGTCCGTGCTAATGAGATAATCCTTTAAATGGACAAATTTGCGCGTTTTTTCGTATAGCTTGACATTTTTAACCTCATTCTACAAGCTAACAAGGGACAAGAATAATTAATAAGATGATAGGGCCAATTTTTCTACTAAATTAGAAGTTTACTAAATCTTATCTCTTAAGTCCGTAAGCCCTTTTGTGTATTACATGTATATATACTCAATGCACAAGAATTCTGACACTTTTGAATTGCAAATCTCGAAACTCACAGGCAAAACTTGGCATTTAGTGCTCCGAAAATTAAACGTCCGATAGACGAGATGAGGAGGAGAGACAATTTGTAAGCAAACGCTCTAATGAAAAGGTCTCAGACCTTTTTTCATCTTGATTTTTTTTTTATTTTTATGTTTTTTTTTTGTTTCTTGTTTTTTTTTTTTTTTTTTTTTTTTTTTTTTTTTTTTTTTTTTTTGTTGGCTTCTATCGCCTACAAGATGAAATATTCCAAGGCTCTCGCGAGACCTTAATTGCTTTCAGAAGCGTGATTATACGTATGCACATTGCGGAATAATTAATGGTGAAACCGGCGGGTAAGGCCGTACGCGCTTTATTATAACTTTGGCAGGAAAAAGTTTGTGTTAACAGAGTTAAATACTTGATCGTAGCTATACATTAGAATTTATAGAGAATCATTTGCGATATCACGATAAGCACGTTTACGTTAGTCTTTACTTATACATTATGCAAATGGCTGTAGATCAACGAGACTAAGTCCTTGCATGTATCTAGGATATCGTGAAAATATAGAAGGATTCTCTTGGTGAGATGAATAATAGAGCGAAATAATTAGGCAGACGTCGTGAGAGTAATCTTTATGATTTATGATTCGTAAAAAGTAATTTGTGCGATATATAATTTCTTATTCAATGACTTGTGAACTATTCGGCGTAAGCTCTGTCATTAATATTGTTTAGGCTTTTTCTTATGAGAGACCTATGAACTCTCACTATTTAAAATTATTCTCAAAAATTATATCTCTGCGGTATTTATTTGTTAAATCAGCTGCTTGCCCTGCTCAAATCACATTATTGCTCAATTATTTTATTTTATTTTCTCAAGTAATTACAATGTAAAATATTCAACGATTGACCATTAATTCTAATTACTCATAATTATAATGTATTTGGTCAAATAGAATAAAGGTAATGTTACGTGAGATTAATTAGCAAACTATAGAATATTTATAAAATAATTCTACCCGTAGAAACATGTTGGGAAGCTACGCACACAATTTATCAGCAATCAAAACTCTGAAGTTGTGGCGAACTAAAAGTTTTGCTACTATAGTTAATCTTTCAATATATATATATATATATATATATATATATATATATATATATATATATATATATAAGAAACTAATAAATCATTAGGAAATTCATTCTCGAATTATTATTTCATTATATTTATTAGAAATTTATTCCCTTACAGCTAAGAGGCTAGGCAGCTAAATAAATTGTAATTGAAACAAAATTATTTTACGTAAAGATTTGTACCAATAAAATTCCTTTCGACCAATACATTAAATTAATAGCGTTTGCATATTCATTTGAATCAAAATTTCTATTAAAATGTTTTTTTTTTTTTTTTTTTTTTTTTTTTTTTTGTTAATTTATATTTATAAGTAATTTATAAGATATTTCTAAGATATTTATATTAAATAAATTTAATAAACAAATGGATTTTTCTTTTTCATCAAGTTTTCTTATTGATATGTAATTATTTTTTAATGTTAAAAATTAAAGTAAAGATATTATTTATTTTAAATTAGACTTCTATAAGAGGAAAAAAAAAAAACAAAAAACAAAAAAAAATAAACTAAAGTATTGAATCTCCACATTATTATTGTGGTAATAGTTGATGAAATTGTTAAATTTATCAATTCTTATTTAAATCAATTATAGAAATTTATGGAAATTCATTATCTATTTTACATTGTTCATGAGGTCTTGTTTAAGTACAATTAATATAATTAATTATCATACATTCTAGGTGCAAACAGATTAAAATAACGTATAATTAAAATTCAATATAAATAAAATATCGATGATTAATCAATTATACAATAATATAAGAAGAATATTTGCATTGACAATTATCCTTCATAAAATGAAATACTTATTTCAATTTTATTAACACATACCTGTTGTTCTTATGCCCATGCTATGGGCGTTACTGAAAGCACGAGTGGAAACTTGTTGAGGGAAAAACCCAGGGAAACCCCAATTTGAGCTCTAACCTGAGCATAAACAGGCGCTGATAAAACAATTATAGTACAACAATGCGACAAGAGGCATACATACTTATTGTCTCTCTCTCTCTCTCTCTCTCTCTCGCTATCTCTAAATTGTAGGCTTGCTCATGTAAAAATGCACTCCACTCGATAATCCCAATTGCAGAAACAAGCATGAAACATTGTATAATTATTGTTATTGATAATAATTATCCTAATAAGAATAAAAACTCGACCGAGCAATCGTATGGTTTCATTCGACCGAAAATTAAGACATTCGCCTTTTCATATTATATTACCAGTCTGTTTATTGCAGCAATTTGTCACATAAATGTACATTTATTTTTCTGTGTTTCTTTGTTGTAGTTCAAGATATGATCAAGGAAGTGGATGTGGACGGAGATGGACGAATCGATTTCTATGGTAAGAGAAAATTGTGCTAAACTTATTTTCATGAATGAGTTGCGTCGAGTCAAATCCTCAATGCTAAATCTAAAGCTTTGATTTGAAAACAAATAAATACTCAACAATTATTTATTCAATGTACCGATAGTAAACAAGGTAACACAGTGTTTGTGATAAAATATTATTATTCGGAAATGACAAATTCTATTGGATGCATACATTTAATTTGATGAAAATGTTACATAAAATTACGGCACTTGAAACGCTATTTTATTTAATGTAAAACATTCTCTATTCGACAGTTGTTTTTAAATTTATAATATTTTGATGTGTGCGCCTTATATTTATATACCAATAGTTTATATCCAAATTTTTAATCCAAATATCATAGGCAGTAAAAATATTGTAAATAAGAAAATTAAAGTGGATTTTTGAAGATGAATACTTTATAGAGAATATATAAAGAATTTCAATGCCATAAATAATATTATAATTATGAAATAATTATAATTTATAATTGTTAGAAAGAACCTTAGAATGTTCGTGAAAGTATCATTGTGAAAACAAATTTGCCAAGATATTCGTTTGTCATGAAGATACAAAGGGATTAATAAGGATGGAACATATATTTACGACTATTTATAAAAGGATAATGAAAATATTCATTTTACAAAACAATTTTTCGATTATTCCAAATACGAAAATTAGATCTATTTGTTAAATTCAATAAGATATAATTAAATAAATAATGGTACGATATATATATATATATATATATATATTATAAAATAATAATTATTAAATTAATAATAATACATAATTTATAATAAGTTTATAATAATGTTCGAAATAATTTTTGTAATAATTTATCATGATAAACAATAGTTTATTTACCTTTCATATTTAAAGAACTTTCGTGTTATTTGTTTAATTCTACGATAATACTATTGTTTTTATTAATTTTATTCTTCGAAGTAAAACATAAATCTTCTAAATCTTCTAATGTAAATATTAAAGTCAAAGAAAAGCAGTGGATAAATTAATAGAAAAATAGAGATGTTTGAAAATTATTACGTTGATAATGACATTACAACATACATATTATTTTAAATAGCTTTAGCTTTTCTAATTTTTACAAAAGAATCAGTTAAATTTTAAGAATTGATTATCCCATTCAACGAAAATTTTTTTGTAATTACATTAAAGTGCTCAACAAATTATTTTCTCTAGGGCTTACTTATGCCACCCATATAAATTGCTGTACAAACTTTGTAAGTGAAATTCCATTATCAACAAACATAAACACTCGCGAATATATATACACTTTTTCTAATTATCTTTTTCCATGAAAATAATAAAGCTGCTTAATTTATTTAATAAAGTTGTTTAATCGATTTTTATATAACTTTAAGAACTTTCCATTTTCCATTTTACATTTCAGAAATTACACTTTCTTATTTATTTATTATATTTAAATTATTATAGACATTAAAAGAAAAGTATTGAATTGCAGATTTAATTTTTATGTTTTAATTTTACTTTTATTAAAAAAATTAATTCGTCTTCTTATATATTGTAAAAATAATATAAATCAATTGAATTTAATAAACCCAATTGTAATGGCATTGTGTAATTGAACAATTAAATTAAAGTCTTTCGATATAATTATAAATGAACATTGAATGAATATATTTTAACCGTTAAAATTAAGCTAAAAATTTTTATTTTTATATTTATCTAGTCAATCATCATTATAGAAATATCTTATAAATATAAATAACTTATAAAGTTAGTTTAAAAGAGTCAAAAATGAACTTACATTGAAATAATAATTAAATGAATCTCCACTTTTCATACCAAATAAATCAATTTTCTAAATTTTAGCCACTTAAAGCTCCACCCATTTAATAAAATGTATTTCTACAAAATCAAAAATTTATAATCTATAAAGTTTTGAAATTTTTTTATCTCCCATCTCTTATTCGAGAAGGCAAGCAATCTCCATTGCCTACTTTCGGCATTTTAATTACAAATTAATATTTCAATTTCAAAAAGCCAATGTGAGCATGGCATTGCATTCTAGACACAGACACGCAAGAATCGTCTCGTATGTGTATTCGCAACTACATCCCCATGACTGATATAACTGTATCTCGAGAATGATCATATTTTATAGAGAATTTTATAGAGAACAGTACCAGCTGATATTTCGTTTTTTCTTTTACGTGACTTTTGTTGTAACTTGATGCTGAAAATAATCGATGCTTACAATCAAGTGATAGACAAAAAAAAAAAAAAAAAAAAAAAACCCAGAACCACAAGAAATAAATAAAATTGAATGGCTCGTACTCTTGCATTTAAGCATTATATTTTATGTTTCCATGGGAATTTAAAAAAATAGTTGAAATATCAAAACAAAAAGTACAATAGTTTCACATTTATTATGTAATTTAATATAATTGTATTTATGTAAATGTTAATACTTTTACAGGAAATAAAATAGTCATTGTCTTATAATATTGTCTATAACAAGTTATATATAAATTATATTGAACTCTAAAAGTTTGATGTTGAAAATTTCCTCGTTCGTGTAAACTGCACTGTCAAAGATAAAATATAAAAAGTAAACAATTTTTTCATCACCCAGATCTATAAACTTGATTTATTTTAATTTTAAATCAACTTTTATCTTAGTACAATATATTTATTCTGCATTCTTTGAATTTTAAACATATTTAACGTATTTTCATGAAATTGAGTATAAATATATATTGTCTAATTATATAAATTGATATAGAAGTTACTATGATTTACGATTAGTAATTATTATCAATTATATGTAGATAATGTAACAGTGTCTTTTTCTTTGCAGAATTTGTCCACGCTCTCGGTGAGCCAGGAATTGATGATGACGAAGAAGAGGAGGACGATGAGTACGAATACGAGGATGGAGCTGCTGGGGGACTCCAATCGCCGAAACTACTTTAATCTGTTCCTCTAAAAATGAATAAAGCCACCCGCAATGAGGGCTAGAAAAAGAGATAGCGAGAGAGAGAGAGAGAGAGAGAGTGAGTGAGTGAGGGGGGGGGGCGAGATAAACGAAGAAGAAGAAGAAGAAGAAGAAGAAGAAGAAGAAACGATTGGCAATCGTGCATTACCATCATTCCAAAATAAATTTACAAGAGCACTTCATAGTTCTGCATGTGAAGTAGTGATAAGAGAAAGGAGAGGTGATGAATAAGATGAAGTAGGTCCAAAAATCACGAATGTCCAGCGAACGAAATACAAATGCGAAATTTGGCGTCCGTTCAAAATCTGCGAAGGGAGTGCGGATGCTCACGCTCAGGTCCGCCAATCGTTAATAGATGCGATCACGACGGCACTTCATTACGATTGCTGAGGCTACGAATCGCATTAGATGTAAGCACTCGGGTACGATCGTTCGCGCAAATTGCCAGCGTGCGCATGCGCAATGCACTCGCGTGTCCCGCTCCGCTTCCCATCCTCCACCGCGCGGTCCAGAGCCTTATCCGATCTCTTGCAATCGTCAGTCAAGCGTTCCATTTATCTTGCGATCGAAATGTTGACTTTGTTAACGCGAAGGCTGGACGAAGCTGTAGCGATTACCTGGGAATTATATCGTTCCCAATAACTTCTCGAGTAAGATAAACTTTTCCGCTTTTGCACTATAACGACGAATTTCTTCTGCACATTTGTTACATGAAACAATCGAGCGGACTCTCTTATTATCGCATATTATAACTTTAGCTAGTAATCGCACACACGTCAAAGTCATTAACGTTAAGTTAATTTATTATAATTAACAACGAGCGAATATTTACTTTCTATTTTATTATTATTTGTTCCGATTCCATTAATCAGCGCAACTACCAATTAATTAGTATTGTGACTTTTTTTTTCAGTTTTATTGCTATTGTAAAATAATAACAGATTGGATTAGAAAAACTGTATCGAACATTCACATTGTTAATATTTTATTAAATTTTCGAATCGCATGTGACATTAATGCAATCGATTCATTTCTAATATTTAATTTGCATATTCGAGAATTTTTGTATAATTCTTGTATATAATTTACTATATATTTTCATATAGTTTAGGTACAATAATTATCGTATATGAAAATAATGTATTAAATATAATAGTCCTATTTATTATATAATAGATATAAATTAAGGAACTGACTCGCAGAAAAGCAATTTATCACCGTAGCATTTCACCTCGTATGGAAAAAATAATAAGGATCTGACATTTTTAAATGTAACAAGCTAATGATAATCGATAAATGATATAAAAATAACGCATAAGAATGTCACACGTTAATTAAATAACAATATTAAATAACTAAAATATCTTCTTCTTTATTTGTTTTTCTTTTGTTGTTGTTTTTTTGTTGTTGTTTTTTTGTTGTTGTTTTTTGCTAAAGTAAACAAAAAAATGTTAAACGAATTAAATGATATTTTATGCAATGAGGATCAAAATTTCAATAAATATATTCGATTATCTCGGTCGAGCGAAAAACTTTCAAGATGCATCGAGAGACTTTCTCTATGAGAAAGTACACTGCATTAGCTATACATAAATAAAAATACATATAAGTATATTATAAGATAATGTCTCTTAAAAAATTTTCTCAAAACATCAAACACGAATCGAACAAGTTATTCTATCTACGGTAAAATCTGTTAGACGTCAAACTTATATACAAATTTCTCAATTTTCATAATATTTCATATCAAAATTGAGAGAGGGTATGACAAAAATATTGTGTCTAATTAATTAATTAATCATCAATTTTCTCAATACAAGTGGTGTAAATCAAACATGCTTAATATAAAATAATTCTAACATCTAGCTACTAATCAAAAAATACTTTCCAAATTTAATAAATATGTTGGTACTTATAATATTGTGAAACCTATGTCTTATTAAATTCTCACACTCCCCTAAAAAGTAATAAAATTAAGTTTTATTTCCATCCTAATAGGTACACGCAAATGATATAAGAATTAAATTTGCATTAAATTCAAACTTGTGTCAGATTACCAGATTATGCACTTAAACATGAATTATTAAAATAGTCATTTAATAATAAATATCGATCTATAATATTCTAGTGTTGTACACGCTTAAAACTTTATAAAAATATTAAAGATTGATTGTTTGATAAAAATATTATATATTAGACATTGTACTTTTTTTAAAACCTTTTTTTTTTTGAAAAAAACAGATGAACTTATAAAAAGAATAAAATACTTTTCTCTTGTTCAAATTTTAATACCTAAAGAACTAAGTATGCAAAAACTTTTTTTATAAATTGTCAAAAGTACTGATTTATTTGGTATGTTCAAACAAGCAATTATTGTATATATATACATATACACACACACAGTAAAACCGTTAATGTAGTGTATTAACTTACGTAAATTTTTTCAAATGAAAAGCAATCTATTACAAAAAGTGCAATGTTATTTATCTTTATGATGATAAATTGTCAAACAGGAAATACCTAATTACGATTTATAAATACATATATTGTTTTCAAGCTATATATTTTTTTAATTTTTCACGGAATTTATGGTTTTAAATCTAAATAAACTGAATTTAAAAGAATGTTTATTTGACGTAAGTCAGTTAAATTTTATTAAACTACGTCACTTCCGTATAGTACTGATATTTCATTATACTTTACCGAGTGATTCTAGTCATAATTACGTTTCAAGACTATGCATGAATATATATATATATATATATATATATATATATATTTATTTACTTATTTATATATTTATATATTTGGAAAATCGATTTAATCGCTAATAAACAATAAATCTGTAAACTTATAGCTTATATTTTGTTCTCTGTGATTCAATAAATTGTTGTCATCTTTTCAGCTTTATATTTATTATTATTATATAGTATGACTTATTTTATGTATAAATTCATAAATATTTTTATGATTTCCTTGGCCATTTATTTTAAATATAATTAATTAATCGATCTACAAGTGATATTTATCTTGAACCTTCAAACATTTGTTTTTTTTTATTTTAAATATGTTACAGTTGCATAGGTATATCAATAAACACTCAATTTTATTAAGTTCATTTTTATTAGCGATAAATAAACTTACATATTTATACAATAACAATATAGTACTCTCATAACTCTCAGAAAATATAAGATCTATACGCATTAATTCGTAAGTGATTTTTTGTTTTACATCATCTGACACAAATTAACTCACCGAATTACTAACGACCTAACGAAGTAAAGCTTAAAAGCGTTTCAATAATCACAATTTTATCAATTAATTAATTTACTTATATATATATATATATATATATATATATATATATATATATATTTAATAACGTGTATACTTGTATACATAATTTTCTAATAATCATATTAATTACTCCAAGGCTTAGTCTTTTTTTAATTTTTTCTAGCTTCTTCGTTTGATCGTCCAGTGTTGCGAGTCACGCAAAAATACACCGTATTTCTTTTATCTACGTTTGATTAAATTTCTTTATTTTTATTTATACACACATTTTGTGTAAAAAGTTGTGTGACCCATTTGGAAAGCAGGTAAGTGGAACAATGTTTACAATTATAAATTACTACTATAGGCTTTTAATCTTTCAGCAGAATGATCATGTATCGTTTGTTTGTTTTTTCCTTTAATAATAAAGTTAGTGGAAGAAAATTCGTTGTCGACATGATCAAATTTTGTACTGACACGATTAATCATTTTATTTTTTTTTTTGCATTTTTTGTTTTATCATATGTGGTCATTTTATCGACAGGGTTTTCATTTAAATTTAGCAGTCATTGTTAAACGCTGTATAACGTTTGCTCATATTGTTCACGAAATTTCTTTCACAACGCTTGAATAAACGAATCATTCCCATTTGTCGTAAGACAAAGTTTGTCTTACCATTGCAGTTAAAAATAGATAAGTCATTAAAGGATTCTCATATTTCGCTGCTTAAATATTTTTGTAAAATAACTTGAAGAATTAGATCGTGTTAATGCCATACATCGACCCACGTGTATACACAGTCATATACAGAAACATGTATATACGACTATGTATATTCATACTTATATGTGCATGAACATGTATACTAATGTATGGATAATAGTATATTACATGTTTCAAATAAATAAATATATATGTATTTATTTATTTATTTATTTATATGTATTTTTATATACTTAAAGTTACTTACGAATTGTAAATTTGTGTGTCTCCTCTGTAACATAAAATTTTGTCGATACTCGCATATCCAGTCACTCGTGATTAAAAAAAGATCAATGAAATTTATACACATACACTCTCACCAAAA
Organism: Ceratosolen solmsi marchali; assembly: GCF_000503995.2. NCBI lineage: Eukaryota > Metazoa > Arthropoda > Insecta > Hymenoptera > Agaonidae > Ceratosolen > Ceratosolen solmsi. The sequence goes on from NW_011948423.1 coordinate 3,050,073, forward strand.
CAGGAACACCATTTCGTGCTTACACATATATTGCCAGAGCACGCGGAAAGAAATGAAACGTTCATCGATTTAATTTGCGCGAGGCTTTTCTATAATATATATATATATATATATATATATATATATATATATATATAACGCCAATACACAGCCGCAGAGCACTTAATTACTTGAGAAAGAACACATGTGCTGCCGATCAGAACTTCGCACAAATAATTTTATGAACGTTGCGCAATTGCCAGCGGAAAGCAATTTCAATTGATAATCTCTACGACGTTGCGTTGTCTGATCTAATCGACAACAAAGACTGAATAAACGACTTGCATTTCCATACTGCAAGCACCAATTATTGATTATTTACATTCTATATGAATTATTCAGTTTATCCGTAAAATTCGGTGAGCCTGAATAATAATATCCATTGTAAGCTCTGATTCGAAACAAGATTTACTCCTTCTCTTACATTTTTTATATTTTATGTCTCATCAGTAATACCTTAAATACTGTTGTTTTTTATTTTGCATCAACAGCTAAATGTGTTGTACATACGTCATTAAAAATTTCTTTTCAATTTCTATATATATATATATATATATATATATATATATATATATATGTATATGTATGTATGTATGTATGTATGTATGTATGTATGTATGTATGTATGTATGTATGTATGTATGTATGTATGTATGTATGTATGTATGTATGTATGTATGTATGTATGTATGTATGTATGTATGTATGTATGTATGTATGTATGTATGTATGTATGTATGTATGTATGTATGTATGTATGTATGTATGTATGTATGTATGTATGTATGTATGTATGTATGTATGTATGTATGTATGTATGTATGTATGTATGTATGTATGTATGTATGTATGTATGTATGTATGTATGTATGTATGTATGTATGTATGTATGTATGTATGTATGTATGTATGTATGTATGTATGTATGTATGTATGTATGTATGTATGTATGTATGTATGTATGTATGTATGTATGTATGTATGTATGTATGTATGTATGTATGTATGTATGTATGTATGTATGTATGTATGTATGTATGTATGTATGTATGTATGTATGTATGTATGTATGTATGTATGTATGTATGTATGTATGTATGTATGTATGTATGTATGTATGTATGTATGTATGTATGTATGTATGTATGTATGTATGTATGTATGTATGTATGTATGTATGTATGTATGTATGTATGTATGTATGTATGTATGTATGTATGTATGTATGTATGTATGTATGTATGTATGTATGTATGTATGTATGTATGTATGTATGTATGTATGTATGTGATGATGATGATGATGATGATGATGATGATGATGATGATGATGATGATGATGATGATGATGATGATGATGATGATGATGATGATGATGATGATGATGATGATGATGATGATGATGATGATGATGATGATGATGATGATGATGATGATGATGATGATGATGATGATGATGATGATGATGATGATGATGATGATGATGATGATGATGATGATGATGATGATGATGATGATGATGATGATGATGATGATGATGATGATGATGATGATGATGATGATGATGATGATGATGATGATGATGATGATGATGATGATGATGATGATGATGATGATGATGATGATGATGATGATGATGATGATGATGATGATGATGATGATGATGATGATGATGATGATGATGATGATGATGATGATGATGATGATGATGATGATGATGATGATGATGATGATGATGATGATGATGATGATGATGATGATGATGATGATGATGATGATGATGATGATGATGATGATGATGATGATGATGATGATGATGATGATGATGATGATAGTGATAATGATAATGATAACAATTAAACAATATGCATTTAATTTGTTCCTTTAATATATTTAATTATTTATAGTAGAAAAGGTGCATTTAAATGATCTCAAAGTACGTGAAATTGCAATTACATTTGTTGTAGAAAAATATAAAAAAAGAACATGGCGAATGAAAATTTACAGTGAAATAAATATCGCTCGGTGGCACATTTCGAAATATTTTTTTTTAACGATTTGTTTAATTTATAAATCTTTTTATTTATTGTTCCATTAAAAAATCATGTTTGTTTATGACGTTAAATTATATTTTACATAAATTTCTATGCTTTTAGAACTTTTACACTGTTAGTATAGTATAATAACAAATTTAATTTACAAAAAACTATTCGTTTCTTCATTGTATCACTGTTAACCAAATCTGTTTAAACATTCTCGTATTAAACTACTGATTTTTTTCTTTGTATTTTTTTATTTTGTTAGAAAAGTAATATGAAATGGTCGTCTACTATTATATTAATTTATATATGCTTTTCTATCAAATTTATATAAATTATAACTTAAAATCATAAATCTATAATTATCGATGGAAAATATTTCCATTCTTGGTTAAAATCATCGATCAATTGAAATACTTTATTTAGCCCATACCTGATCAGCCGTAAATTAATTTTATTTTTATCAACAGTTTTAGCAACACTACTTCTCGTTATCCGTCTAACATTGTAAATAGCATTGCCAACAGAATCTCACATTGACTTCTCAATGTAAGTAAGAAATAGAAATCAAATATGAAAGAATGAATGAATGAATGATTGATTGAAAAAATGAATGAAAATAAAAAATATCCACTCCTGTCAATTACACGTGTTGTACAATTAATTCTACATAAATACTTTCCGTTAAAGACCAAACTCTCTCAAATATACCAAGGCTAATCAACTGGAAATATGCTCGATTCGTAAGCTCATAGCTCGGAAAACTAATGCAAAGTGAAATTAGATAAGGATGCATCGATAGAGAACGACAAAAAAATTTAAAAAAAAAACGTACAGTTAATGGCAAAGATAAGTCGATACTACAACTATCCAAGTGAATTATAAATAAGTAATGCACAACGAGCACAATCGTCCTCTTTAATTACAAGAGAATGAGCTATGAGAATGGCTGGAATGGGCGTGATAACCGATTGTTTGTTAAGTCTATAATTCAAAAAAAAATGGCCGTTACCATGAATGGATGGGCCAATAATTAGAGAAGGACCAAGCGCCGACTAAAGAAAGTATAAAAATTGATCATCGCCTCGAAGCCGTTGAACGTTTCATCCTCGAAACGATAGCCAAGCCTTTCACCACTCATCGAACTCCACGAGATTCTCAATCCGTTGAATGAGTGTCGTGCGAGAGGAAGGGAGGGAGTCGTAAGAACGTACTACTCCCGCATCCCCGAGCCTATGCTCGCCTCACGTGATTTACGTAAACTCGCGTGGTCGGCGAATTCGTTGCGCCCGGTGCATCGAGAGGGCGCGTGACTCGGCCGACCGGGGCGGGAGAAGCTCGACGGGCGATCGTGATGCGCCGCGGACGTGGGTAACGATTCCCGGTCGGCGAATTCGTTGCGCCCGGGGCATCGAGAGGGCGCGTGACTCGGCCAACCGGGGCGGGAGAAGCTCGACGGGCGATCGTTGTGCGCCGCGGACGTGGGTAACGATTCCCGGTCGGCGCCCGGGCCCCGCGCGTCACGTGGAATGTGGAGCCGGGCGTCGTGGCCGGCTCTCGTCGAGAGCGGGCCCTCAGATCACCGGCTCCTCGTCCGTTTCTTCGCTGTCCTCGATCCGCTGGTGGTGGTTACCGCCGGCCATCGCTGAGGACGTCGAGGCGTAGTGATCGGAGATGGTGGTGGTGACCAGAGGCAGCGCGCTGAAGGAGTTGGTGCGCGGTCGCCTGTGCTGCTGGCGCTTGTACGGCTGCTCGCTCTCGCCGCCCAGCCCTTGGGCCGATATGAGGGGTCGCAGGGCCGAACGTAGCGACCAGTAGAGACGAGGGTACGTCATCTCCTGGCGGCCTATCGGATCCTCCTTCTTTTTCTGCGGGTGGATCAAAACCGTTAATTAGTCCGTTGAACGCTGTGCTCGGAATCGGGGATCCTGGCTGGGAATCTCTATTGTCCTGGTAATATGCAAGCGAAAGTGACCGAAAAGTGACGAAAGCAGTGACCGTTTCATAGAAGAAATTCTTTAAATGTCGATTATCACCCAGAAAGTGTTTTTAGCTTTATTTATACCGTCGTCAATTTTTCGTCGTCATCGTCGCTCATATTATTACAATATTTTGGCATCACCGGTTCGGCCAATTACGCCAATGCTATTGTAATCATTAAATCGAAGGTTTTCAATTATTAAGCGATCAAGTTATTATATTTGCTCACGTACATTAGGATTTTCATGCGAAATTCAGCTCATCGAGTACTGGTGGCAAAATATAAAAGGCCAGGTATTATTGAAAATTATGTCTTATTGTTGGAGATGCCCATTTTTATTAATAAGTTGTTAATTTCCGATTTACTAAATGACTAATCCGTTAGAATGTATTTACTGTTAAAACATTCCTTCATTAATGAATAATTCGACGATCAATAATATGTATTTTAGAGAAAATTGATTTAAAAGCTTTTATAATCGTTTTTCCACTAATCACCTTCCACGACCTTTCGAGCGTTCCGTAATCTTTTAAAATAAGGTATGCACGTGTGTGCTTGTGTCAATGCAACCTGTCAATACAAATGTATTTCAAGGGACAAATTCTTTATCCCGAATGCTTCGCCAACAAGGAGGACGAAAATGTTTGGTCAAACATGGGATACAATAACGCGTACGAAATGTCGAATGCCGAGAGTGGGTAAGAGGGAAGAATGTAAAATTTTTAGTTTTGAAAATGTTTAAAAAAATGTAAAAGTTACCCTAACCGATTCGCCACTCTCGCTAGCCAAATCCACGAAGATCGGTAATTTCTTGTTGTCGATGAAGAGCTTGAGCGCCTTCTCCCTCACGTAGACGAAGGGCCTTACGACTCTGAGCGACTGCTCCCTTATGTAATAGTGGGCCTTCATGGTCCTTAGCCTGCCGTTATGAAAGACGGAGGACAAGAAGCCCTCGGTAAGGTCGTCCAAGTTCTGTCCGAGTGCCAAGACATTGTAACCATTGCCTTTGGCGAGGGCGTAGAGCTTGGCCCTCGTGGCCTTCTCGCAGAAGCTCGTGCAGGATCCGACGGGTCGCGTTCCGTCCTGACTAGTGGCCGAGTCCTTGGTCTCGGTTTCCTTGCCGTCGTCGCCGAGGCCCTCGTTGAAGTATGGCACGTTAAGGGCTTTGAAGTAGGTCGCGAGGCCGGCCAGCTCCTCGCTCCCGTAGTCGCAGACGCTCGCGACGCCGATCTCGAAGTCGATGCCCTTGGATCGGGCGTAAAATCTGTATTGCCTTAAGGTGTGTAAGAGCGTGAGGGAGCTCTTGCCGCCGGGCGCCAGACAGAGGAGTATCCTATCGTTGTCCTTGATCATGTCGAACTCCTGCATGGCCTCGACCGTCGGCTTCCAGATGTTCTTGGGCGGACAGTGCCAGTGGCCACCCGTGTGCTGCTCGTCCCCGGTATCGAGGACGCCCTCGGCGTAAGGCGTCTGCTGCGAGGCGGTGAAGAAGATCTCGTCGTCCTCGGAGAGGTCGTCGTTGGCCGCGGCCCGGCTCTGCTTGCAGAGACTCGAGGGATTGGCGTTGCCGAAACGGGGCCGCCGGGCGCAGCAGCCATTGGTGTTGAACTCGGCGCTGCTGCTGCGCCCGAGATCGCCGACCGAGCCGTCGACCGAACGGTCGCTGTCGTGAAACGAGAGATTGATGCCGCTGTCCTGGGAACTGACCGAGTTCACGGCCGAGTAGATCTTGGGTAGGGTCTTGTCGGGCTCGCTGTGCTCGCCTTCGTCATCGTCGTCCGTGTTGTTGCTGTTAGTGTTGGTATTGACGGCCTTGGTCCCGTCAACGATGCTCCCCGGCCCATCCTCGCTCGGACTCGGCTTCACTACGTAAATCACGGTCTCGTCGGACGAACACTCGGAGGACATTTTGCTATCGTGCTGCTGGGAGGAGAGTTCGGTGAGTTTGCCCATTGGCACGGGAGTGCGCGATCGGGACGAGCTCTGCCCGGGTAGGATCGTGCGACGTCGCTCCGCCGGGGACGCGCACCCGGATGACGACTTCTCGTCCGGCGAGTATCTGTAAATGCCAATTGTTATATGTTGAGTCATCAGATTTGTGAAATTTTCGGCGATTGTTGTGACGCGTTTATATGTAACAACAACAACTACGTTCGTGGTGCTGTAAGTAACCGTTTTTGATAAGGATGGCGCGACGACTCGGCGCTTCGTCATTGTGCATTAGAAGATAATTTTTCACAGTGCTGCTCGTGACAAAGTGGTTCTAAAATATATTTTAATATCGGGAACATTCGACTCTCGGCGTCGGCCTCTGAGCATCCAAGTCCTAGAAATGCCAATATGGTGAATAATAATGCATTGCGAAAGGATTCGATGTGCCGTGAATGTACATTGAAACGTAAAGTTTTACAAGTACATTTTTGATGGCGTGAAAATGTATATTCGACACGAGCAAATTGACAAAAGATAATTTAATTACTTTAAGACTTATTGAAATTACCTAGTTTGATTATGAGAATGTCCTCTAATTTACGATATTTAAGCTGCGTTGGCTAGATATTATTAGCGAGCTATTATTAGTCTCATTGCGAATGATGTCGATGTCTCGATTATCCCGTGAAATAGCTCGGATCGTTCGTTTCCATGTTTCGGAGGCATTGACAGAGGCAATAAATTTATACGTATTCCTTAAATCCTTAATAATTCTGCTCCAAGAGCATTTCAGCCTCGTCGTTTAAAGCATTATATTATAATATAAAGGTGCATGCAAATTGACTTGATGTAAAAATATCGTACGAGCGCCACTTGTCCCTATCAAATTGAGTTTTACAATTATGCTTTAATGTTTACTTTTCGGCGCTTCAAGCAAAAGCAAGTATCGAACATTTTTAAATTGTATTCGCAGAAGTAATCACCCAAATCTTAAAGTGCGTCGGAGTCATATCGTGGGTAGCATTTGTCATCAATCACTGAAAATTAAGATGATTTCTCTTAATTCATTGATAAATCAACAAGTTATCATATCAGTCAAACAACAATTTTGCTTGGTGCGACATCGACATTTTAAAATAATAAAATGTGAATTAACAGGACACGCGGTAGAAAATATAGTAGCGAATGGAATGATGATTTTGAAAATGCCCGATCGTTACATTACGTCTCCGAGTAAATAAACAGAAGCGATACCACCAGCAAATAAAAGACTGCAGCACTCGCGCGCACCGGCCGAGCACTGGCAATTAAGTAATTAATTGGCGCTCGAATGTAATTATTAAAAAAAAAAAAAAAAAAATTAAGTCTAATATCGTAATTAAATCCAATTAGTTTGGATAAACAATAATAATTGATGTATCGATGAGAGCCATTGTCAATGGGTCGTGAAATACAAAGCTTGAAAGCACAGAAAAGTTCGAGTTACCAGCATACGGGGAATAAGGAGGAAGTCTCACCTGTGCAGCCCGTCAACCGAATTAACCATACATCGGATCTCCGATTTCACTTCACTGGCCATCTCCTTAGAAAATTCCATGAGGTACTCGGCAATGTCGCTCGCCGAGAAGGAGTCGTGGTGCTGCTGCTTTTCCAGGGGACGATGATGATCGGTGGCGTTGCTCTCGGAGAGTGCGTCGTCGACCTTCGATATGACCTCGCGTATCTCGGACTTGATTTCCGTGGCGAGCTCCTTGGTCACTTCCTTAAGGTAGGCGCGCAGGTCGTCCTCGGAGCTGTGGCTCCTCGCGCACATGAGGACGGGCGAGGAACGACCGAGACGATTCGTATTTAATGCCGAGTCGAACGACGACGAGCAAGAGCCTCCTGTTTGCATCGAAATATTCAAGGTCACATTCGACTCGATCAAAATCCAGCCGATTTGCTAAAGCTCGCAAAGTCCTACAAATAGGAAAATCTCGTTCCCGTTCGTTAATCGTTGGCACGTACGTCGTCTTTAACTTTATTTCTACGTATGCGCGCGACAATTGCAATTGTACGTTGTTTCTTCATCTCTTTGCACGCGCGCGCGCCTCTTTAAATTCATTGAATTCTTTTGATCGGCCCGCTACGACGTCTTTACGCATAAAAAAAAAATATGAGTAAAAAATGAAGGGAAGAAAAAATAATCTTAAGTAGCGTCTCACTGATTATAGATATTGCTTTGCATCGCTAATATAGCGAACTAATATTTGCACATGCGAACCGCGTATTTATCGATTACATGGAAGCTTTAGTTTATTATTGGGCGTAAATCGTTGGTGGCTCGTTACGGGTAAGGAAGCCGCACGCTTTCCCACGCGTTTTATAATGATAAGAAGATAGGTGCAGTGGAGATGCTTGGCTCCTTGGATAGAGGACACTCGATATTTTATCTCCGCACGGGATTGTTGCAGCTGGTAGCTACTGCATGTAGCGGGGCTCGGTGACAAGGTGGGCTCGGAGCCGAAATCGAACGAATCCCCGCTGATGAAGCGTAAGTGACGCACCTGGCGAGATGTTGGGCACGTGTCCGAGGGAGGATGCGGACCTGCCGGGGCTGCCGTTGGCGTCGGAATCAAGCGATGCGTTGAGCTCCGTCTGGCTACTGCAGCTGCAGTGCCGATGTCGGCTCTGGGTGTTGGCCGCTGCTATCCCGAGGCTGGCGAGGGTCTGGGGGCTCAGAGGTATGGGCACGGGGGAGCTCGTGCCGTCCGCGGTACCGCAGCGCACCGGGCAGCTCGAGGAGCTCCCGAGGGAGTTGCAACGGCCGCGAACGATGTACTTGGCCGAGTCAGGACTGCCGCTGCCGCTGTCTACGTTGGTCGGGGTCGCGCTCGCGCTGCTCGCCGATCTCTGCTGTTCACTGCCGATAAGCCGCGTGATAGTCGGCCCCGAACCTGAATGTCAATTTCACATTTTAACACCTAACACTTTCTAACCTGATCCCCCCCTCCATGCAATACCATACTACAACTAATCCTGCATATTCATACTCCATTTTCCCGCTTCTATTCTGGCTCTTTCTTTCTCTCGCCCCCCCCCCCCACTCACTCTCGCTTATGAAAAATTTATAAACTGTCGATCGAACGAAGAAAGTTTGGTGGCAGAATGTACAAGGCAGGCGAATCAAATTGGTGTGCGGCTTTGAAGGATATTTTTTTCGAGCGAGCTCCCCTAAGAGCTCACATCCTTTATCTTAAAGCGACTGCGAATCCTAAAATTTTAATTTACCGTGGCATTCATCTCGTTTTGCTTTTGCTGTTCGTTCCTCAATGCATTTTAATGCGCTGATTGAAATATGAAATATGACATAAGAATTTACAGTCAGAATTACGTGATTAGATGGTTCCTTTCGTGCACAGCTTATAAAATGTAAAGGAAACCTTATGCAATGGAAAACAATTGGACTATTTTTATTCTAAATATAAGTGCACAAAGAACGGAGACAACAAGGGAACGAGCGAACGCTTATCAATATTCTACTTCAACGAGTAATATGAAATAATCAGGCGTTGAGAAAAAAAGTTGTTTATGCTCTTGTTAGTCGGTTAAAAATAGATAACTTATGTTTTTAAATGATGCATGTTTATAAATTATAGAGCGATATATTTATTGTGTGTGTGTGTGTGTGTGTGTGTGTGTGTGTTTTTTTTTTTTTTTTCAATGAAACAGAAAGTAAAGAAAAGAAAAGGAAAATCTGTAAAACAATGAAGTTACGGGTAATGCGTTGCTTTAGCCTCTTCGTATAAAAGTTTTGATTAATTAATTCTTTCATCGTACGTCGTATTGTAATGCTAAAAGTGACAATATGCCTAAAACAAAACAAAAAAAAAAAAAACAACAAGACAAAAAAGTATCTACATACAATGAAACAATGAAATAATTTGCAAGTGAAAGTCACGTCACGTTATAAATTATGTCTCATAAAATTTTCAACAAAGATAATCATTACATCTTATATAATGTGCAAAGATACGGGAAAGATCGACTTTATCTTTAACGAGCCGTAACACTTGCGATAAATATAGATCAGAAATTGAAACGATTGCGAGAACGAACATCTCGAAAGATCAATTCCAAATCCTGCACGATGCTACGTTACGAAACATATTTCAATCGACTTAACAAGACCATATTATTTGAAAATACATGACAAACAATTATCGACTTTCCTCTCCTTCGATTCGCCTTCTTTCTCAACAAAACCTCACGCGTGGCGCGCAGAAAGGCTCCCGGTATCCCAACAACACGAAGAATCAAGTAACCAATCAAGCGTCCTGTAACAACCTCATCCCACCAGTTGTAAGCCATCGAGTGTGGCCCCTTACCGAGAATCCCGGCCGCGGCAGTGGTTACGGCCTCGCCCACGGCGAACCTGATGCTGGGCATGGGCGAGCCTGGACAGGTGGCCGGCGACTTCTGGCCTAGAGCACCGAGATCATCGTCGTCGGTCTCGCTGGTAGGCTTAGGGCCGCCCCGAACGCGACGAAGCTCCGCCGGGCAGCTGAGGGCCGGGAGGCTCCGATGCCGCGGTGAATTCGGGGAGACCAGAGGATTTGTTGAGCGCGAGGCGTCATTGTTGAGCCTGCGAATACCGAAACTAGAGACAGGATGAAGAAGGGGGACGAGCTCGGTTAGTGTCTTTGGGCTGTTAGGATGGCTTAGGATAGCGGTCGTGACATCCATGTCTTGGATTACTTAAGGCGGGTGCGCGACATTTTAAGTGACGTTTATGAAGAACAGCGCCGCGAACGGTCGCCATCTCTATCAATGATATTACTTTATTTTTCAATTAAAGTATACTCGGCAAAGCCATTCAACAACAAATATCCAACGATTTTACATATGGGATATTAGTATTCCAATGTTAACTAATGCCAATTCGTTTACCACGAACGCTTGGTCCATAGCGCAATCTAACCTTTAAGCGTTACACGAGTAAATATGTGTTCGTTATGGAAATTCTTTTTGCAGCGAAAGAAAAAGTCGGAATTTTGTGTAAGTAAGTAGAGAGGGTAAGTGTTCACGATATTAACGGTTAAAGCGACAAATGCTCGATTCACGGAGTTATTAAATTGGCGCACAAAGCCAGTCGCAATCAGATATATGCGCAGAGCAGAATGACGAGAAATTGTTATTGAAAAAGCGCGAGGAAAAAGGAAAGAGGAAGCGTCGGGTAAAGCCAAGGCCAAAGTACCGAGGGAAGGGAGTTTGACGTCTGTTTGACGTTGAGTGGGCGTGTGTGTATGGGAGGGTGCGAAATGAGAGAAAATAATCTAACCAAGAGGCTTCGAATTGTGCGAGCTTGTAAGTCGAGGGGTCGAATGGGACGTGATGCTTGACGTTCTGCGAGTGCCCGAGGAGAAGATCCTGGGCTTCGTGCGGCAGCATAAACCACCGGAGCGCCTCGCTCTTCTCATCGAACGAGACGCTCCGGTCGATCTGCATGGGGTAGCGCTGCGCCATCTTCCTGGCCCTATTGAAGATGTTGCGGGCGGTTTGGAGAGAGTCGCCGTAGCTCTGGGGGAAGACGCCGGGTCCGGAGACGCGCCTCTCCGTGGCGTTCATGCGCCCGTCCGTGTAGCGTATCGAGCCAAGCCAGCGTCGGTCCTTGAAGACGCTATTCGTGTGGTGGCGCCACTCGCCCGTATCCGGATTAAGCACATATTGGGGCAGCAGCTTCCAGCCCTCGGTCGCCACCATCTTCAGTGCCTCGAGGACGAAGGCAACCTCGGCCTCGGACATGAAGTAAGGGAAGGTAAGGCGGGCAAAGCCCGGGCGCAGCGTTTCCGCGTTCGTTTCGTCGCGGCCGCCGTCGCTCTGTCCGCTGAAAATTCAACAGCTCAGCACACTCCTCCTACCTCATCGATTTCATCTCTCTCTCTCTCTCTCTCTCTCTCTCTCTCTCTCTCTCTCTCTCTCTCTATCCTACTCCTTCTCTCTTGATTATGCAACTAACATGGTTCTGTTCCAAGTGCGCGTTTAATGATTTTTTCCTTTCCTCAACTTATACCGAAATACTTATACAATTTACAAATATTTTTCACTTTTTAATTATTTTAATACATAAGAACCAATGTAATCTCAATATGTAGGATTATTTCATTATTTAAAAGTTAATATCCGTTGAGTAAATATATTACACTAGAGTTTTCTTCTTTTTCTTAAGTTGCGTCTTTCAACGAGTATCCCTACTTTTTGAGAAATAACGTCCATAAAAATTCATATGCCTTTAAGATATCATATTATGTACAATTAATTGTGCAAATATTCTAATTTTTCTAATGATACAATATCACTGACCGTAGCGTTATCTTTAACACGTTAGCATAATTATAAGATAGTATACCTTTTATGCTCTTTTACCTAATGAATATTTATAATTGTACACTATAATTGATATTGGATTACGTTTGAGGATTGGAGAGCAAAAGATTTCCCTCTTGCACCTACATTACGACGTAATCAGCAATAGGACATTTTTTTCACCAATCGAATCCTTTATTGTTAGCTCCTTGCTCGTGTCGTGAGCACAGCCACGCGTTCGAGCGATAAAGAGAAAAAGGATAATTATTTTAAGACTCGATAATTTAAGCGGAACAATTGAAGGGGCACTAAACGAGGTGACCTGAGTCGAGAGAGTGAGAGAGTGAGAGAGTGAGAGAGTGAGAGAGTGAGAGTGAGAGAGAGAGAGAGAGAGAGAGAGAGAGAGTGTGTGTGTGTGTATGCCAGTGGAAGAACTGGAGAAGTAAAAATCTCGGCAGTGATCGATGTCGACTTGTCGTGACCGATTACGCACGCGTGCGGATTCTCCACGTACCTTCGCAGCAAAAGCGCTTCGTACTCCTTGGCGAGCTTCTCGTCGATGCCCATCAAGTCGTGGGCGTAACGTCCAGCGCAGGCGCATCCGCCACGCGCCTGCACGCCGAAAACGTCGTTCAGGACAGCGCAGACAAAGTTGTGATGGAGGAAGGTACCACGGGGATGGCGCACCATGAACGAGAAGGTCGGCAGTCGCTTCACACTTTGCGAACTGCAGCCCAGAAGTATGAGCTCGGGTATCGTGCGCACGTGCGATAAGACTTGTCTAGTGAAAATGTAGAGAGTAGTTTGTGTGAACGATTGCCGTTGGGTAACAAAAAGTCCGTTAAAAGTAACGGCTGGCTGTAGAGACCGATAAGGCGACACCCGGAATTTGCATTGACAGCTCGTTAAATAGGCAGTAAAGAGGAAAATGAAGGCGCGTTAAGAGAATTTATAAGGATATTTAAATCGACGGTAACCGTTGCCCATAAATATTAACGATCGTTCATCGATACGCGCGGCAGCGTCACACGTCATAGAGAAATTAGGCTTCGAGGGGAAACGCGTGGCGGTGGACAATCGCCGTAGGCTTAATTAATGAAATAGGCTCGATAGATAACGACCGACTCACATCTTCATTACGTAACAACTCGACGCGATGGACGGATAAACCGCCGGTTAAAATTGTTCTTAAAAAATGTCCGCCCTCCCGATATTGCCAATCAACTGTACAGCAGCACAATGCGGAATTTACGCGTCGTTATAATTGTCATAGGCGGACTCCCGAGGCAACGAAACCGAGACCTCATGAATGTTCCACCGATTAACGGCCGCGGATCACTGGCCCCCGTAAATCTCGATAGTCGCCTGACGTAAGGAGAGGGCGACGAACTCACCTCGATATTTTGTCCTGCCTTGCGGCGATGGCCTGGTGCGTGATGTTTTCCTTGAGCTGGACCGCGAGGCCGCAGCGTATCGCCTCGACGACGCCGCCGCTGCCGCTCTCGTCCCTGAGCTCCGGGTCGCGCATGTAGCGATGCGAGTCCCGCATGTCTTCGGGGCAGACGTCCTCGCCGAGGAGGGATCGCTTGGCCACAAGGACGCCCGGGGACTGGGCCCCACCGATAAACTTGTGCCCCGCGAATATGATCGCGTCCTTGTGCACCGTGCGCTCGCCCACTCCCGGCAGGTTCGGATTCATCTCGACCTTGAGGTAGGGAGCTGAGGAGGAGAGGCGAGGGAGTCGTGCGTGAGCTGATTTGCAGATTGGTGGCGTTGGCCGAGGCGGGTCGAAGAGGCGAAGAGGCGAAGAGTCGAAGAAGGGCGCGGCTGATAAGAATTAAAGCGTGGCTCGGCATTGGCCAGTTTCAGCGTGCTGAGCATCTTTTTTGTTTTTTTTTTTTTGTTTTTTTTTTGTTTTGTTTTTGTTTTTGTTTTGATAGTGACAGCTCCCTTCGCCTCGCCTTCCGTTCAATTTCTCGTAAGCTTTTATTGATCCACGTAGGCACGACGGGGCAATTGGCTTTTAATTTTAATGACGGTTACGAATTTGTATTTATTCCGAGAATTTCCTTTCGAAATGTTATTAAATATTTTTGACGTGGATGCATGGATAAACAGCCGTTGAACATTGCAATGAACCTTTCCTTCTTAAATCCGATCCTTATTATTCAGCACTATATGTCGAATGCTTTTATTTTATCTTTTTTTTGTTGAAATAGCTGACGAACAGCTGCCATAAGGATATTCGATTTTCGATAGTAGATAACTCGCTTTTTTGTTTGTTTGTTTTATTTTTATTAACGTTATAAATAATCGATACTTTTCGTTTCCCTAGAGAATTGGCTAGACTTTTGAATTATTGGTAGGATGAATACCAAATAACAGACTTTGCATTAAATTGCCCGTGGAAAGTACGGAATTGCATTAGAAAAAACATTTATTGTATGTGTATTATTAATTAGGTGAGCCGGTAAGGAGTTCAAGTATATTCGTATAAAGATATCGTCACTGTACGGGGAAGAATCTGAATCTTTTTTTAACGAGCGTTAAAACTATATATTTCGTGAAATCCGAAAATAAGCGAATAAAGTTTTCAAGGCTGAAGAAGTTTTATCGTGCACCAATTTTATATTTTTACATGATTAACGACGTGGCAATGTTATTCAAATAAATTTTATATTTTTACGCGTATTATATTACCGCATACGATATGTCATTATTGCTCGAATTATTAGTTCTAATTAATCACAACACTACGCATATAAATAGGCAAGTATATTAATTTTTAATTCATATGATTAGTAAGTATCCATCGCACGAATTAATTCATCTGCGTCAAAATTCTTGCGAATTAATCGGCAATTGATTAATTATAAATAAGTTACCTCTCGTTACACAGGCAAAGCAATATTTTTCGATTTAAATGCCGCGATGCAATAGACTCGTTAAGATAAATATTTAACCTGAAATGCAATTTAACGCCCCTACTATAGTGCCCAGGTTACTCCAATTACTCCTTATTCTGTTACTTGAAAGTAAATACAATAATAGTAGAATAAATTGAAAATTCGATCGATTGGTATTTTGCTTTGATATTGCACATCCCGAAATTATCAAGCAAATGGAAATAGCCAGTCATTATCACAGGCATTACCAACAACCTGCGCAATGTCAATCACATCCTCCCGCCCGCCCGCCAGGTAATTCTTCATGGTCGACAACGTGACTCGCCCTTACCTGCCGAAGTGTAATCCCAAACACTGAGAGCCCCATGTTGCCTCAGCAGAAGCGTCGTGGCGACGTCATCGGCAAGGACACCAGTTATGCAACTGACCGCGCTAAAGTATCCGACCATACGCGCCGACGGATTCTCCATCCTTTCCTTCACCAGCTTCCGATCGAGGTCGTTCAAGTCCAGGAAGCCCTCGCGCGTCTCGTCAATTCTCACCAGCTACGAACGAGCAGAGGCATAAAATAAAAACAAGACAAGTCGGATAATCGCTATCGCCGATGGATTTAGCGTTTATTTGTTGCGCGATATATTGTTAAATTTATTTAACGCCCGTTATGCGCCAAAATTTGGTATACGTCATTAGCTTTTAGCCGTTGTGCGCGTGGCAGCAGAAAAGACGTTAAACGTTCGCGATATTTAAAGGGAGACGACATTCAATAATAAATTAGGCTGCTTCTCGTTAGCTTGGGCGACAGCAATTTAGCCTCGCATTACTAATATGCATCTTCACTCTTCACTCTCCCGCGTGCAAGTAAGACCAAACGAAAGAGTAAATTGGCAATGGGAAAGCGCGCGGACCGTCATCCGTGCGACTGGGAGAGTAATTTTATTTTAAAAATCGACGCGCGGTAGGAGCCCCCGATGACTCATTTCCTCGTGCCACTTGGTTGGAAGCGCACTGGCGCATGAGAGATGAGGAGTAACTCACCCTGACCCCGTACTCCCGCCAGGGCCTCAGGTTGGAGTGGTGCTCGAAGGGCCCGACAAAGACGACGGTTGGCGTCCCGAGGTCGAGGTGCTTCAGCAAAGTGCGTAACGCCCCCGCGGTGCCCTGGCCCGTGAAAAGCACCGCGTCCTGCTCGCCCGCGCCAACCGCATGTCGGACGATGTCTCTGGCCTCGTGCCTGCAACAATGTAATGGGCATTTTAGGCTGCTACTCTCGGCTAATTCCCCGGCTGGGGCCATAATTTTAGCAAAGCCGGCGTCCCTCTCGAGCCCACAATCGCCTCGCTCGTAAACCCACTGCAACGCCGATTATTCCGACTCTTTTGTTGCCACGCTCGCAAGCACCGGCCGACCACTGTAACTACGGATTCCTTTATTTAAGGATCGTTGGCCAGCGGTCCACCGGCGGATGCAGGGCTAATTCAAGCATTGTTATAACGATATCGGGTATTTTCAGCTCGGGGTGTCGCTCGTCGTGCTCGCCGATAAGGAATATCGCTATTATCGTAAGTCCGTAAATGCTCGAGGCATAATGGCTATTGTGCCATAATAATTTAGGCTTCGGTCTAAATCCAGCCGCCGTTGGACTTTTTTTTTTTACGTACGTAAAACGTCGACGGTAAACGAGACGAGAAAAATCCGCCTTATCGTAAAATAAAATCAAGTGTATTGTATTAGTAGTCGTAAGTCGTTGTTTGCGGCTGTGGCTTTGCTCGTTATTCGATTAATAAAATTGTATTTGCGATTTTTTGTCGACTCTTTGAGGTATTTGCTTACCGCTATCGATTATCCGATATATCCGAACTGTCTATTTGAAATCAATTCTGTAAACCATATCGAACGCGATTACTTAAGCATTTAAAATATAAATTGTTTCGTCCGGGCAGCAAACATAGCCTATTGCATTATTAAAATATGTTTGATAAAAGCAATTACGATGTAAGTGTCATTTACTTTTTTTAATTACAAAAAATTGCAAAGTATGAGCGGAAATGATTAGTAATGTCGGATAGTTTTGTATAGTATTAGAGCATCGGTATTACTTAGACATTCGTTGGCAACGGTAAAGTCAATGGCTCTCTCGAGGGAGAGAGCGAGAGAGCGAGAGAGAGCTTTTAACAACGAATCGACGAATCGACGAATTACTATCCATCGTTTAATCGCCATTCACGGGAGAGAAAAAAATAAATCCATAAAAGTGGATAAAAATATACGCAATCGTTATCCCTAAAGAGCACAGCAGTTAGCATTTAAATCAACGAACACAGCTTCCGACTAACCAGTAAATTCCGAACGTTTGTCACAATCAGCTACGAAATTTGCACAAATGATGTCAAAAGCGCAATGACGAGTGTCATGCCAATGTCCGGAATGCGCGAGTCGATATATAATACCCAATAATCTTTCGCCAATGGTTGATTGTCATACTCGTGATACCCGGATCACTCACACCCCGTGCTCGACATATCGTGATACTCCGCGACAAAGATAACCAGACCAAGCACAAACAAAGAACTCTACGCAGATTCATCATCAAAAGCGACAAAGAGAGCGGGTGGATGGGGCGGAAAGCGAGAGGGACGAGGAAGGTAAGGACAAGCTTGCGGACGACGTTAGGCTAGGGTACGAACAAAAGGAAGTGCGACCACGTTTTCCCGACTCTCCTCCCGAAATCGAGCCTCCCGTCCCTGCCGTCCCTCCCTCCCCCGTCGCCCGTAAAAACCACCGTCTCACTACCTTCTTTATCTCCGAGGTTCTTCATCTCCGAGCGCGCACTTCTGCACGCGCGCATCATTCGAGCGAGCGACGCATCAGCGATGGACGTCTCGTTCGTCACCGTCGCCGCGACGTAATAGCGCGACGCGGTGGACCGTCTCGTCGCGATCCCCCGGAAATGGGTCAGTGCACATTCCCGCTACGTAATAAGCGAATAGCGCCACTCTAAATTTACACAGCGCGCGCGCGTGCGTTTTCGCATAAGCTTATCGATATATGCGTGGGCGCGCGTGTTACGCTTTTTCGGTGTTCACTTAATCTTGCGTTGTTGCGCGCGGAGCCAGACACGTCACTTGCTCGTATTGGCCTACATTCGTTCGCTAACGATTCGCGCGGACTTTGCAACTTGCTTGCCAGAGAGTGAGGAGGTGGAGGAGGAAGAGGAGGAGGAGGAGGAGGAATACGAGGAAAAGCGGGATAGAGAGAGAGAGAGAGAGAGAGAGAGAGAGAGAGAGAGAGAGAGAGAGAGAGTAGTGGGCGGGGGGGGGGGGGGGGG
>NW_011948423.1:3068648-3099770 GCF_000503995.2 Ceratosolen solmsi marchali
GGTATGGAGTGATGGGCGAGCTGGTTTTATAGCGCATATGTATGTATCGATCGTGGCACCGCGCGACTTTCGAGCGCTCGAGTACGAAAAGACGGATGGGCGAACAAGAAATTTCGCTAGCTCTGCTCTTCTGGCCGTTCTTATGCTGACGGACGGGACGATACGAGTGGCGCCGTTGACTGGTCGAGCCAACCTTTATGTCGATAAGCCGTGAGCTCTAGCGGTAACATCGAATTAATGTTGAAAAATAGATCGGCGACCCTTTTTTTTCTACAATGAGTAACAGGCTTGAATCGTATCATAGCATCTCGATTGATAAAGCTTGTCCACTTTTTAAGTTATCGATTATTCGCTTTGTGTCTCAGTCTATCTCTTTACCTTTAGGTACACTATAAGATCTAGGCTTCGTTAAGCGGTTTCTTATAGTACGCTCGTTCCACGCCCCCTCCCCCTCGCCGCTCCTCACCGCACAGTAGAATGTTAATGTCTCACCTAAAAAGCGACGACTGTAAGCTGCATATCGTCGTAGAAGCCCGTGTATCGCCAAGATACGGTAAAACTTCTTTAAAAATATAGTCTTCGAGAAATTGTAGGGATCGTCCAGTGGCCGTGTAATCGCAGTATACAACTGAAAATAAATGAATCTCCGATTAATGTAATTCTTATATTATTAACAATATGCTTAAAATTATAAGCTATTTGTAGCAATGTACTTTTCTTTTTGTTTTTGTTTTTTATTGTTTGTTTCATCAATCAATTAGCCGGAAAAATATAATGCTTACAGTCTAATAATTTTATGGACACTCGATTAAAGTTCGGGAGTCTTTCGATCGTTATGTGAGGTTCGTTTCAATGGTGAAATTAAATGTTAAAGTGAATTAATAATGATTATATTAAGGTGGGATTTTAGGTATATATTTGTTGCAAATTGTGCCGATTCTCTCTCTGCTCTCTCTCTCTCTCTCTCTCTCTCTCTCTCTCTCTCTCTCTATCACGACAATAATACAGCTGACAGTGGGCACAAATCGTTAGATTGTGCGCGCGTCTCTTAAAATAGCTGAAAACAGTCGGTTGATCAAAGCTGAGTTTGCGGACGAGGAAAGTCGTAATATGTCAAAGTCAAATTTTGTCAGATCGAGAGAAATAATAGTGTCCAGGTACTAAGAAAGAGGAGAGGGACCCCGCGACGAGTAATTACAGACAGGACGACTCGCTAAGTCGCTCCTACGACAATGAAAGAGGAGCATTTTGTCGATTAAATGTCGGACACCATTGACTCGACCATAAAGCACCATAAATAAAAGCGCCATTAGAGATTCAAGGAAAAGTCGGAGGTAGTGATGAATCGTCCCGTGCAGACGGACAGACGCGCGGTTGGCATCGCGGGATTCACCCAAGCAGGCCACTCCAGTCTCTTGGCCTTTTGACGGCTTTGACTCCGTGAAAACACCGACGAGTTTCGCTTCTATTTGGAGATGCCGCGCCATCCTCGTTGCCCTCGTGCACGTGCCTTTACCGCCAAAAGAAAATTCGAAACGCGACCGCTTCCGCTGCTATTTTCGACGGAGGAGACTAACCGTCGCGTGTAACTGGTAATACGTTCATGCTGCATCTCCCTCTCGCTGTCGTATTTTTCAGCCTAGTGATGTACAGCTGAAGGTAGGCTATAGGCAAAGTCCGAGTCCCCACGAGTTGGCTATTCTCATTTGTCGATGTGGTGGCTGTGATATCGCATAAAACTCCGTGCCTCTTACGTAACGCGAGCGGTTTGGTTTATTTCGAAGGCTCGCCGATATCGCGTAGGTCGCTCAGATTTTTTGGCTATCGTTTCTCTCTTATCCTTATCCCCCTCCCCTATACCCTCCCACGTCCCCTACCCGCCACGGCCAGTGCCAACAACCCTTTGCCATCCCTCACATCCCCCTCCATCTATCTATTCAACTATTCGTCTCTTTATCTCTCTAGCTATCAATGAATCAACCACCTATCTATGTATCTCATAACGCAGATTCAATTTTTTTTTTCCTCACGCTTTCGTTTTAAGTTTTAATTTTTTTTTTTTTTTTTTTTTTTTTTTTTTTTTTTTTTTTTAAGACATTGACGAGACGAGCGTTAATTCAGTATCTCATGCAATTGCAGTAATACACTTGAATGGCGACTGAATGTAAGTGATACATCACGTGTGACTTGTTTTCCCAATTTGAATATGATCGCGCGATGATTCAGCCGACCACATACACAATTTGATGATTTTGATTGAAATAATTTAAAAATTTAATTCTTCCTCAAGTCTTATTTAACAGTAATTTAAATTGGAATTGAGTTGAATAAATATTGCATTTAAAAGACGTCAGTGGATCAGTTATTTATAAGCGACGAAATTTTAAGCAATAGTATTAAATGCTCGCAGAATCATTGACTGAGCATTTAGACAACATTGGCTCTTTGCCAAATTAAATGTCGTAAAGAATGATACACTAGTGTGTAACTTTGCGATATATGTCTCCAAGTGTGCATATTAACGTATGCCATTTTTAAGATTCAAAATGGTAGAAATGATAATTTCGTATGAATTTGATAAATTTACGATCACGGGTGCGAGCCTCGCTTCTCCAAAAAAAGTTATTTTCGGACTTTGTAAAATGTTAATTTACTCCATAATACACATCATATACACGATTGCCATTTCATAAAGACGTCGAGTTGATTCTTTTTGCGGATTTAATAATCCTCAGAATTCTCATTGCGTATATACTCTAATAAATGTAGCTTACTCATGCTATACTGCACTTTATTTCACAAAGCTTACAAAAGATTTTATTCTTTTAATAACATTATATCGGATGCTTAGATAAAATGGTTTTCTCTCTCTCTCTCTCTCTCTCTCTCTCTCTCTCTCTCTCATATAATTTTTTTTCAATTTCAAATCTCTGTGACGATTATCATGATAAAAACTTTTATTTCAATTACATATTTAATATTATTTACATATAAATTACCGTACAAAGTGCTTCAAGTGCCCTGAACATTAATTTTATAATACAATAATAATAATAAAATTTTCTCGCTATACTTCAATATTTTTAGCGCAATTGCATTACTTAATATCATTAAAAAATCAATCGCTCACTTTCAGTACATCAATTTCAATAAAGGCTCGGCTAATAATATATGAACAGAAACCGAGAAAATATCTTTTTAAGATAAATAATCATGAGATAGAAAAATTTGATAAAAATGTTCAATTTTGAATCTCTGTATTTAATGAAAAATTATTAAATGTCACTATCGGTTTAAACACCATGTAATGGTTTTATGTCGTAAGAAAAGAAAATTCGTAAAATTAATTGAATTTTTCATTTACATAATAAAGTCATAAGATAACGAATAGCAGAAACAATGCGAGTCTCTTCACAAGTATAAGCTTTGTGAATTTTCATGAAAATATTAATCTGTCATTTTCTGCACAGAAAATAATTAACTTTATTTAATAACGAAATATTCAAAATTTTTATACAAAAATTCAGTATTATCCACTTATATACTATTAATTGTGTAAAAGCATATAGAGTTTGAATAAAATAAGAAAAAAATATCAAAAATTTGTTATAATTATGTTTTTCTTAAAAACTTTATGTAATTTATCATTTTGCACGATTAACATATTGTCGCTTTTTTTACATAGAGCAAATATTTTAAACGTAAGATTATTCAAAGAGGACTTGTTCGATAGAATGCCCATTGAATAGATGAACAAATCAACATTGTTGGCACACGATCTTAAATTTTATTTATGAACGATAGAAATTCACCAAAGACTTCAAAATACATTTTGAAATAAATGTGTGTCAAAGTCGAAATTAACGCTACTATAATAATCATGATCATTAAATGATTATGATGATGATAGTAAGAACAACAATAACGATGTGAGTAACACCGATTCAAATTCAGTCGCATATTATATAGCCGAAGAGACTCTTTTGGCCAAATCCTACAACTTTTAAACTTAAATAAACATCTTGCATCTTACGAGATTACAACGGAAGATTTATCAGATTAATACATCGGCATTCGACGAAAGAAATGTAATAATACTCAAGTCGGCATAGGCGATTGACAAACATATTTACATAAATCGCTCGTTTCACAAAACTCATGAAATATATTTATAAACACTTTTCCATAATATTTTGGGTAGCAATGTCGCAGGTATGTTCGATTTTGCAGTCGAATCAAACGATTTCACATCCAATAATAACTAACATAACTCGCAATTATAAACAAACCGATTGGATATAATAGCCATGAATAACGCAAGAGAGAAAGAGGCGATCACCGATCGGGCTAATGTCTAATAATGACAATCGTAGCGTCGAAGCTAATTATAATCGATAGATAAATTTAAGTGTCCGCAGAGCATCATTATTAACGATTAAATAACTCTTACATTGTTGAGTGTGCATTGGGCGACAGGCCGACAGCTGCACACGTACACTCATAAACTCAAAAATATAATTCCTCTAATAGGATAATTGCAGGGCGGAACTGGCAGGTGCTCTCGCAAAATTGTCGTGGCCCCTTCGCCTTCCCCTTGCGACTTTCGTCGTCAACGATTTGACATTCCATCCACAGCCTCCTTCTGACCTTATACTAACGCGAGATCCCTGATACATATCGGCTAACATGGATTAATGTATCCTTTTCTTCTCCTCCTCCGTCCCATCACCTCCTCACCCAACCCTCCATCCGCCTCACTTTATCACTCTCTCCTTTGTACTAGAAATCTTTAATAATTCCCCGCGCTAATACCGATCGCTTGAATGGAGTAAAATTGCGCTTTTGCCAGCTCGTTAGCGCACCCCGTTACCTATCGCCGACGCTCCACGGCTTCTCTTCGCGAATTACCGAGTAGCGTGGTGGATTGGATGGGGAGGGGGAGGGGTAGGGGAGGTGTCAGGGACTCGCGTAGCTTTTATCATTTCATAATACGAGAGTCGGCGCATGAATTACGGAATTACGACGCTCGTCACATTCGATGTCGGTCGTACAGATTATTTTCGGCAGTTCGGGCTTCGTTTTCATTCATCGACCATAGTCTCTAATCCGTCGATTTCTATACAAAAGATTATATTGTTTTCCGCTTTTACAAGCCTGACGAGACAACATACGAATACCCAAATAGACTTGGCTCGCTCACCATCAATAAATCATGCTTTGAGATATTTTAAAAGCAATCGCCGATTCTATCAGAGCATATCGCACTTTGAATAATTGCGTACACTCGGAGTTAAAATATAAAAGAGCAATGATTTAATTGCAGTATTTGGTCTAGGTAGGATGGATTGCCTAATTATTTAAATTGCCGGCCAAATGCTAGGGATAATAAACAAACGATAATGTATATCCTAGGGGAAGTCACTAAGGGATGGATTGGATAAAATACATCCTCGAGCAATCGCTTGCGAGTTCCTTCCATTCGACTAAAGACATCGAGATGAAAGAGGCGAGCAAAGAAAAAGAGAATCGATTCGTATCAAACTAACTGCTGTCCCGTCGCTGGGTAATTGACAGGGGCCAATAAGGAGAGCGACGAACGGAACATACGGCCACACCAGGAGTTAACCCAGTTGCCGCGAGTGCCCCGCTGATCGCTTGACCTGCACTCCCATCCGCTGAAAGAGGTCTGCAAAAATGGCCTCCTAGCTGCACCCGCATCGGCGACATATTATCGGTCTCTCTCTCTCTCTCTCTCTCTCTCTCTTTCCCCGTTTTAATCCCGTCTCGGCCGCGATTGGATTCCGCAGCGTATTTATGGTGCAGCTCCGCGATCAGGGTCGGCCGGTCGATCTCCATTTTATTTCTTTTGCGAGCTATTGCGTGAGTCTGTTCGAGACTTTTAGAGCCG
This sequence comes from Ceratosolen solmsi marchali, assembly GCF_000503995.2. Taxonomy (NCBI): domain Eukaryota; kingdom Metazoa; phylum Arthropoda; class Insecta; order Hymenoptera; family Agaonidae; genus Ceratosolen; species Ceratosolen solmsi. The sequence goes on from NW_011948423.1 coordinate 3,074,557, forward strand.
ATTAACTGTATTCCGAACTTCTTTCTTTTTTCGGGCAAAGCACAATGGCTTAATTACTCGACCTTACATCGAGCGTATTTGTTTTCTTTCTTCCTCTCTTTATTATTATTATTACTATCATTATTATTATTATTACTATTATTATGGATTATTGTTGTTGTTGTTGTTGTTGTTGTTGTTGTTGTCATTAGTAATTATGGCATTTGATTGGTACGGGAAGTCGGAGTCGATGGAGACGATGCTCCACCAACAACTTTATATCGCGCATAAATACGTCGATGAATATATCCAAGTCGATGGATGTCAATGTTTTTTTTTTCCTTTTTTTTTCTTTACAAATGCGCTATTATAAAAAGAGATTTCCGACGTACGTGCCAAGAGAACGAAAAAGTGGAGCTGCAGGGACGATAAAAAAAGCCAACTCGATATTTACGTTAACGAAAAAAAAAAATAAAAAAAATAAAAAAAAAATGGCAAAAAAATCTATTGGATTGTGACGTGGCTAATATCGTCAGGCTACACATGCAATACGAACAAAACATTATGATTAATCATTTAACGTACTCGTGACATAGAGCAGTGTTTCGGGATGCTGCCGAATTCGTGGAAATGATTTGAAACGCGGAAATACCTAATGGCGAGACTCGTGATTGTATTATGATTCGGCGTACGTAAATCGTAAATACGGAGCTTCGCTATACTCGATTCTCGTGAGGTAGCAGCGCTACCAAGGCGTTACATATCATGTCGACTCGCGCGCGTCGTCGAAGGCCATTATGAATCATGCATGGAAGTCCACCAATCAGTCTTTGCTCGCGGATCGCATACGCTCTTGTCCTTCGTAGGCAGCGCCTCTCACGCGGGAGTATCGCTCGAGGAATAAAAAGAAAGAAGACTAAGCGAAAGACAGAGAGAGAGAGAGAGAGAGAGAGAGAGAGAGAGAGAGAGAGAGAACGATGATCGTGGGGAGATGCGCACGCACCCACACGCATAAACGCGACACGTGCACGCACGCAAGCACGCACGCACGCACAGACGAGCGCACGCCACATGTGCATATGCATTTTTTATGATTCTTTTTTCTTCTTCTCGTTCGCCTCTGCCAGAGTGAATTCCGCGCGCTTTAAATGCACGTTGTACAATTGATAAGTCAAGGCCGGATACGTGGGCACCAGCACCAATTATACACTTGTGTTGATCGAGGGCTCGGGCTGTTCTTTTCTCGTTGCAATAAAAACTAACGCGAAAGTCATTTGCGGAACACAGCCATTGCCGCCACGTTAAATTAAGGTGCTTTAACGCTCGTTGCAATAAGAACAAAAAACAAAACAAAAAAATAACAAAAAAAAAAAACAAAAAAGATAAAACGTTGCAGTTGAATAATCGTTGAATAGAATGTGCAAATAAACCGGCATTCGCTACCGAGAAACATTCATCAAATACATCATAATGGGTAAATTACTTTCTGAGAATCCTTTTTAATTAGAATACATTTACTGGTTAGTAAAATAACGAAAATTAGCGATGTGCAAAGTAATCGCTAATTTATTAATGCTTTCCGATTGATCGCTCAAGTCTAGTTATGACATTATGAATCCTGCATAATTAGAGAACGCGAATACCGCGAAAGAAGCAACGACATGTTAAGTTTTAACGTTCAATTAAATCAACGAACGGATATCAACGAACAAAGAACAATAAAATATGCTATCCACGTAGAGAAGAGAATTGCAAAGAGAGCGAAAAGTGAATATCCGTAGACCTTTACGCATGACCGAGGATACACAAAAGCTTGTATATAAAACTTGGCGATTTCGTGATTTATCTAAATACGAGATAGAGAGAGAGAGAGAGAGAGAGAGAGAGATGGATGGGAGTGAGCGAGTGAGTGAGGAGCGGTGGGAGAGAAGAGAAGCGTGGCAGAACGCGCGACAGCGGCCTATAAATTTGCGGTCGCGAAGGTTCCTATGAATTACCGACGACGAAAATAGTTCTTTGTGCGTCCCCGCTTACGGTGGCGAAGTCGTCGCACTGGCTCTCGACCCGAGCACCCAGTCACGAGTGAATGAACGAGCATGAAAAAAAGAAAACAGAAAAAACACTTCTATTATCGCGACTTAATCCACGCTTTTCTATGTTAATGACTAAAAAAAAAAAAAAAAAAAAAAAAACTATTCGATTAACTCGAAGAATAACGGACTTATTGAGGCTTGTTATGCTAAATATGTTTATTTCACGCATCGCGGCTCACGTGAAACATCAGAATTGAATGATATCGTCGGAAACAAATATTATTGTGCTAAATATTGTTTAAGATAGTCAAAAAACAAAAAAAAAACAAATAAATAAATAAATAAATAAAAAAAAAAACGAAAAAAGAAAATAAGAGATGAAAAAAAAAATACCTGAGATTTGTCAACACTTTTAATTAGTATCGTGTAATCACAAGACAGGCTATTGCAATTGTTTGGATTTGATGACAATGAGATTAATTTATGAAATTATATATGAATTATTATTATTATTATAAATTTGTACGAGTGAATTATCATTTCGAAAGTCGCATGGTCAATAACAGTAGTCGGAAAGATATAAGGCACGTTAAAGCCTCTATGTATGTATGTGAGCTTTGTAAGAGTCAGAAAAATGATGTTTACGATAACGAAGAAGCAAGTCGACTTACGTAAATTTGCAATAAGATAATGTATAAAATAAGTTGACGACGAACGAAAAAAAAAAAAAATATTAAAAAGTTCGTTAAGTATATATTCTGAGAAATATGTGTGTACATGCACTTAATCAAAAATCCAATAAACCTTATCGCTCCTATTATACAAGCATGGAGCGTCGTCGAATATCATCAGCCTAAGCTCGAAAATTCTAAGATCAGAGCTTTATTGAGTATCGCTCATTTCGTAACGTAGCCGCTACACATCTTCCATATAATTGCATAACCAGTTCATTTGCATAAATCATAATCAGCGGGACATAACGGAAATGGAGCCGCGCGGCGACATTCTTATCAGTAAAAGTAAGAAGAAAAAAATGAAAAGCTCGAGTGCCCCCGGCGCGATCGATAGCGAATCAGCGGCATCTGACCGAAAATCGTAAGAGCAATCCGCAATCGTAAGAGGAAAAGTAATGGCTCTTACGCAGATCGGAATATGTGCAACGATCGTCATCATTGCGTTTATGACGCGCGCGCGCACGGCCACCACGTGTCCGGACTGGAAGCTCGAGGGACGATTGCGCAAGAGTGACGGCCGCCGCCCCGGACAATGTCAAGGCCGCAATCCGCACCGGGCCGCGTTCACCTCAACTTTCGCGCCTATTTCATTAATCCCCCCCCCGCCCCTCGCCTCCCACGCATTGCGCAACCTCATCGACTCAATTGCAATTAATACGTCGCGAGGCGCTAATTGATCGAACAATTGAGACACCAGTCGCACGTGTTTAATCTTGCGACGTAAGACATTCGCACGTTCCCGATTCTCCTCCATTCGATTGTTTCACTAATTTTCTTCATCAATCGCGCATGCCTCGCCGGAGAATTTGCTAATGTTGCGCGTTGAAGGTAGAACAATCAGGCGTCGTACATCCGTTAGGTAACTGTTGCACTTGCTTTCGGCGTCGAGCACGAAATATTTCATTGTAATGTTGGTTAATTGAAAATCTTTCGCTTCGCAGCCAAGTTCGTCCGAGCTTTTCTAAAAGAGCGTGAAAATTTAGAGCGTGGACGAGCAGCTCGAAACAGTCATTTTATTAGGCACTTGAACGACTTTAATGCAATCATTGCATGCAATTTACTTTCATAATTGAACGTACATCACGTTCTCTCATGAAATGTTCTTACAATATTAAAATTTTCCTAACCCGTATGGATTAATACATAATTTTTCCGTCCAATGTATGTACCTTTGCTTGAGATTTTTGCTGCTTTCTTTTCGCAATCAATTAAGAAAGAAACGACTCCTCAAATTATATCAACATTCTATCCAACAGTTGATATATCGATGTCGTGCACGCATTGTATGTGCGCGCGCGCGCGTGTGTGTGTCAGGTAACATTTTGGAAAGGAATGCGTACTCGATTTACTTACAAAATTTAAATAGTATCATACGCGTACCACCATCATTGCACAATTGGCTCATAGTCAATATAGCTATTAGATATTTTACAAATTTGAAAGTCTGAAATGTTTTACAATGCAAAAGAAGAAGAAGAAGAAGAAGAAGAAGAAGACGAAAAAAATAGGGAAAAAAAAAAACCTCGCCTAACAATATTCTCATTAATAATAATTATAATCGATTGGCATAGTTAGTAGAAGATTGTATGTAAAAATGAGCGAATCAATCGAATAAAAGATTTCAATAAATTTTTCAATAAATCAATTACGACACTCATCTCGCAAATGACGGAATCTTAATGTATATGTAGAAAATATTTTCAAGGCCTCTTTAACATCGCTGTTAAATCAAAATGTCACGATCACGAAAGATAAACACAACAGCCGCTCACGGAAAAAGTAAATTCCCATATTCCCTTTTCCGGTAGAATCACGAGAATGTTATCTCCAAAGGCAGAGAGCCGATAGTATTCCTTACATAGGTAAGCCATCGTGCTCTGGCAGCCGTGCCTAGGCACTTTTTATCAATGTTGTAGGTATTTAACGCGATAAGAGGAATAAGAGTCCAAGCTACGCGCGAGCTTATGCAGAGGGAGAGCGCCTCGACATGCTTTAATACACAATTCGATAAGCTGCCTAGTCGTGGTTGCCTGCTCGATGGGTCGACCAGGGGTTGGTGGGCCCGGGGGCAGTTAGAGGCGAGACGGTTACGCGAGCCCTCATTGGCAGGAAGACGTTTTTATAAATAACAACTACCGTTCCCGCTCATAATGCTTAATTTAAATCACTTTCAAATACTCCCTATAATTATTGTTATTTTTTTTATTTTTTTATTTTTTTCATAGTCTAATCAAGAAATACGTTGAGAGCGATATCCGATTGTGAATCGCTGGTCATTCGTTGCTAATCGTTATGGGCGGTATTTTTTTACCATTAGGCCCTTCAATATTCCTGCCCACATAATGAGTATAACGAGTCGAAATCATTAATATTCCCAATGGCCTATTATTTGCCCAGCCTCGATTCTTTCTATTTATTATGCATTTTACCAGTGCCATAAAATAATTATGTATTACATAATTGTAGTGAAATAATAGGGACGAGCTTATGCGATCGCGCGTGCACGGTCGAACGCACACAAATGTGCCTAGGTTTTTTATCGTTTGCCTATATGTATATATTACGCAATAACATTCGATACGGGAGCGTGATAAAAGAATATTGTAAAAAGTACGTAATTGTCGTGAATGGCAAGCATAACGAGCGTCCGACATTTCTTTTCTAACGAACGATTGTTTAAACATTATCTGAATAATCGGCAAATTGCCGTGAGCGGAGTATTGCCGAGAACGTGCGCCCGGTTGGATCGTGGCCGAGCGCACTCGGTAGCGAGGATTTTACATGTCAATACCAACGAAGCGCCAAAACTGGCGAATTGTCAAAATGCCGAATCTGCAGTGGGGCCACGAGCGGCCGTGACTAGGCCCTCGGCGTAGCCCCGCGATAAAACGAAGACAAAAGTGCAAACCCGTTTGGCGCGGCCCTCGGAAATTTCGTGGCGCATGCGCCCCTCCAGATCCCGCTGGCTCGCCTCCCACCGTGCCACCCCGCTGCCACCTTTACGACCGGTTCTTCTTAAGTATATGCGAGGCGAGCCGCGCCGTCGCGTCTGCCGCTTGCAGGTGCATCCCCGCTGATTAGATCGAGTCGGTCGCGTATTGTGGTGCCGCGACGTCTACGGGAAAGTCCATAATTGAAAAGCGAGGGGCTTTCCCGATGCTGGGGCACTGGAGTACCGATTTCCAGTCCGGGACTCGTCCTCGCTTCGGCCACGGGCGCACCTTAGGTTAACTTGGGATCGAGCTCGGGGTGAACTCGATGGACGAGCGGTGCTTCAACGGAGACTGTACCCTTGGCAACTTTCTTCACACTTTAATCAGGGGCGAACGTGTGCTGCTACCGACGCTCCTGCTGCTGCTGCTGCTGCTGCTGCTGCTGCTGCTGCTGTTTATTTCCCCCGGTCCCTTTTCTGCTCCGTCTGTTGGCTACATCGAAGAGCTAAAGGCTTTCCGATGTTGTGTATCGCGATCGTTGGATCGCGAGCTTTTCGAAACGGCCGTTAGTTCCCATCGACTCGGACGGACGATGTATCTTGACTTTTGTTGCGAGCGTATTACGTAATCTACTTTCCCGTAGTAGGAATCATTGCGAACAAAAGCGACACGAGGGAAAGCAGTATCTATGTGTTCGCTCGCGAACGTACCATCTTATCGTAATGGGCAGATGATGATTATGGAAGAGCATCGTTACAATGGGCGAGTGACAAAATTAGCAAATCGATACATTGCCAGATCGATCCCCCTATCCATCAAAAGTTAATTAGGCGATTCAAGCGTAAAATAATGGCGGGCGAGACCGAGTGCCGCGGTGTGCCGCTCTCTCTCTCTCTCTCACACACACACACACACACACACACACGCGCGCGCGCGCGCGCGCACGAATCTTCCTCGATGGCCAATGATAACGAGACTTAAGTAGGTGTACAAACGTCTGTCGCCTCCTTCGAGTTTTACGCGCGTATTAATAGAACGAACGTTCACTTCTAAATCAGAGTTGCCACCGCAAGCGCTCGCGAGCTCCTCGAGCATCACGATGATGTCGTGCCTCCCAGCATACGCGAGCTTAATCGCGACTCTTTAAACGAATCTACGATCTACGCGCGACATTATCCAATGCTTTATCCATCTGTTTTTATTATTTCGTGTGCGCTCCGTCCTACTCGTAATCCCGTCCAACGCCATTCACCCGCCGAATCCCAAAGCTCTTCGTCTTCTCGACTATTGCTTAATAATTCGAAACGCCGCCATTGTTGTGGCGAATGATCACGTGCTCGTGATCATGTATTAATCCATTAGCGAAAAAGAGTATCGCCCGATTGTTATTCTTCATATTCATTATCTGCTGCTGAATTATTTCCTTCGCTCACACATACAAGCAGCTGGCTCACTTTTGTATTTACAAAAAAAAAAAAAAAAAAAAAAAAAAAAAAAAAAATAAAAAAAAAAAAAAAAAAAAAGAAAAAGCAACATTATTCTCGGAAAGCATTAAACATCAAGAGCTCTAATTATACGTGCACTTAAATGTCTTAAAATAATTACAATGTATAAATAATGTATGCAGCATTACGCAGACGTAAGTACGCACACGCTTATTCGTTTATACGTGAATATATAATATATACAATATATATATATATTTGCAGATGTGCGTATATAAGTGAAATTGCGCTTGCGTATTTTCGAATGTTTGAAAATCAATCTCGATGCGAATATTTAGCGTATGTCATACTTATTCAAATAATATTTGTCGATGCATGAAATTACATATCCGAAAATACTGGGCGTACAATATGATTTTGTAAAAAATGCTATGTATAATACATACATACTTAAATATTTGCATAACGTTTTTTTTTCATTTTTTTTTTTAAATGGTATAGCCTAATCGAGCTAATATTTTTCTCCTCAAACTAACAATGATTCTAAATTAATGCAAATACGTTTCTTAAACACTCGTATTTTTCCCTTCAGGAATTATAAAAGGATATTTAACCAAAATGTGCATGTAAAATATTCTTACATTTACTTTTACGTATTTATTATCGTATGCGAGTCAAGGGCAAATTCTTTAAGACATTTATGATCAATCTTAGTGTCAATCTCAATTTGTATTACTTGTAATATTTTAAATTCGTATGAAAGCAAAAAGGTTTGCCTCGAAATTCCCGCCAGCTTATGGTAGAGAGCTGACGAATAGATTTTCATCTCGCCTCATGACTGTTAAATAAATCTCAAACATTGTCAATATTGACTGCGAAATATGCATTATTGAAATTCAGGAGCTACGAAACACCATAGATCTGCGGTTCTCGAAATAAAAGCAAGACGTGTTGTTAGCTCCGACGTACGTACTATAGGATTGTGGAGGGCAATGACAGATGACTCAGACCTATGTTTAGCATAAAAAATATTTAACATTTGATTCAGCTTTTTAAATGGAATAATTAAGTGGATAGCAAAGCTTATTAGAATATTAGAATAAATTTCATTTTCATTCCCACATGCGATATCATTAGGAATTCACATTGTAAACATTTCAGCTTGTCAAAATAATGAAACTATCTGATTTTTTCTTTCTTTTATTAATAAGAAAATAGCAACAATTTTTTACATTTATGTTAAATGTCTTGAGCTTTGAGCCAATGGTGTTTCACTACAAAAACAAACAAAACAAAAAATTCCAATACTGACGAACAAATTATAATTTACATTTTACGAAAAATAATTTATAAAATCGTTACGACGTGTATAATTAATTAGGCAATTTTCATAATTATCGTTTAATTGCTCGCGATTTCCTTGAAATTAAGATGCGTCAATACTAGAGATTCTCATCAATTTTCTAATATTGTCACGAGCAGTTTGCCATTAGAAAATGGAATTTTTATCTCATAACAATATTCAAAGTAAAATATCAATTTCGTAAATACATTCAGCAAAACATTCGCACAAGTATTATTTAACGAGTAGCGATCATTGTATACATTATTCTATCACTAATATTGATAATACAATGTATATATAATATCTATACTCGTGCTTAACAAAAAACACACACACACACACACACACACACACACACCCACACACACAGAGACACAAAAACCAAAGGTGAAGAAAAATGTACCGCAACGTCAAAAATGAGGGACTTTTCCCCGTAGGAGAGCTTGACCCAACGATTCCGGGGATAAGCCTATAAACTAATCGGTTTACTCCTCCTACGCCTCCCCCGTCTCAAAATTCCCAAATCTCTCATCCGTCCTGCCGCCCATAGATCCCCCTCGCCGTCACGCTTAATCTCCCGCCCCCGCATCGCTCGTCCCGCCGAGTTGGAATTGCATTTCGAGTGCGAACTCTCGCGTAATCGGCCGCCGAGCCCGATGGAAACTTTCCAATTTCGATGCGCGAGCCGCTGGCTCAGTACCAAGCGTGGAAATGTACCAGATTCCCCACTGGCGAGACGCAGCCGCTCCTCTACATTAGTCGATTTATCGGTTTCCTTCTCGTTCGCGCGGGTCGATGATTTTCGGCGCAGGTGCGTTACGACGGCGCTTTTGATAATCTGGACACTGCGAGACCCGAGCGAGTCATTACGCTCGCTTTGACGTCTCGCGCATATTGAATTGAAAGTCATAATTGGCCGCGCGCGGGATAATACCGTATTACGGTTTAAAGTGGAAAATAAAAAATGCTTTATCCTCAGTCGGCGAGACTGTTTAAGCTCAATTAAATACTATTCTTCGTTGTCACTCGTTCCCGGGCATTCGGTATGGGATGGCTTTTGTACGTCTCGAGCATTCGACATTTTTATTGTCAATTAACAAACGCGGCGCTATCTTATTTTAAGATGTTCCGATTAATCAAGAGACGAGCGACGTCGTAAGATTTTGCGGTAAAACAATTACCGCAACTGACCCGGCCTAATAAAGTGCTATAATGGCGTTGAAATTTCGTTGCTTCGAGAGCGACTTGCGTCTACGATAAAGTGCCATCATTGAATTAATAATTGAAGACTGCCGTAAGAACCTCATAACGACCGTTTAAGTAGGTTTTGGCGAATTACGCAAGCGAGCGGGGCTAAAATAGCCGGTCACAATAAGTTTCATTTGTCCGCGAGGAGGTAAAGGAAAACGCTCGGCTCATACGTTGGTCACCCTGTCTGCAACCCGACCTTGCCTGACGTCACGGGCAACTTGTGCCCGATGCTTAAATTAAATTTCGGCCCGAATCCATTGTATTCCAAGAAAGTTGCCATTTTAAAAACGTCAGCCTCGGCATATCATTACTCGAGATTAAAGATAAGTGACATTAAAAAGCTTTTAAGGAACGGTCAAGAGTTTACGTGACAAGTCCATTCGACTTTTCTTAACTAATAAGCTCAAAATTAACGAAGAAACGCCCTATGTCGGGAGCGCCCGATTACTTCATCCTTAAACAAATCAATATCGCGAAAGCAGTCGTACAATGGTCGATGCAAGCAGCTCGAAAGACTTATTTATAATCGAGATATTCGACGAAACACGGACATTTCCAATAATCATGCGAGGCAATGTACCGGCAATGGCCGACCTGACGCCTGAGAAGTCTCCCTAGAGATTACTATTAAGTATCAGCTTCGCGGAATCGGCGATAATCGCTTTATCTCCCACGTACGAACGGATTAGAAGCTCATGATCTCGTGATAAACATATCGTACGCACCGGCGACGTAAAAATAAGTGTTCGACCGCGTACCCCCCCCCCCTCCCAAAAAAAACCCCCGCCCAACCTGGGTCACCAGTGGAAGCGAAGGACTCGGGCGAGTTTTCTAGTCCACGTTGTACTCGAGCCGGCGATTCTCGTTCGACAGCCGCGATCTACTTGGCATCTCACCGAGCCTGCGCCAATGAGTCGAGCGACCGAGGCTCCCCTCCTCCAACTCCTCCTCCTCTTTTCCTTTCTCAAGCGCGACCCGTCGCAAAGAAAAAAGAAATTCTAACAAGTCGAACTCTCTCTCTCTCTCTCTCTCTCTCTCTCTCACTCACCCCCTCGCCACTCCATCGTCGAGCGCATTTTCGCGAGCCAACGCCAAATATCCCACGCTCGCTCGCGCATCCTCGAACCGCATCGACCCTACCTATTCCATCTTTCTCAATTGTCGTCGACACTCTCGATTCATAGGAGTCGTCGATTGCTCGCTCAGCGATAGACAGCGGCGGACGTTAACTCGACATCTTGCCTAACGAATTTTATAAGCGTCTATAGTCGTCGAGCATTCGTCCTCGGGGATTAGACGAGCTGGCTATAATATTTTTACCGTTAGTCACAGTATATTGGGATGGCGGATTTGAAGGCGCTTTAAAGTCTAAATAGAACGATGCTATTTCGGTCCTTCTCAGAATCAAAGTACACTCGAGCATTACCGGAATTAAAGACCAAAATCACGAATCCCCTAGGGCTATTACGTAAACTTAGGGAATTATTGCAGCATACGAAGTATCTATTGTTGTGTCGGATTCTCATTAATAATAACAATAACAACAACAACAATAATAACAACAACAACAACAACAACAACAACAACAACAAGAATAATAATAATAATAATAATAATAATAATAATAATAATAATAATAATAATAATTAACGATAAGCAATGGCCGTTTGGGCTATTCTCCAATGGGACGGCACTCCTTCTCTTATTTAATCTTAATTATCTCGACGACAACAAGAATATTAGCGGCGCAGCCTCTATCTAATAACAAAATTACAGATATTACCAGTAATCTTCGTTTGATGTCCGGCTAAAGCGGTACATTACCAATAAATGTGTGCTCTAACACGAGCATTTGGAATGTAGCATCGGACCCATTGGCCGCCAATGTCACATTTTACGGATTCCTAATGTGCATCCGTTCCCAAATCATTATTAACACGCGACGATAAACTCCTGCTTCCCCCACCCCCACCCGTGCCACTCTACCCGCCAAGAATCCCCTCTCATAGGCCAACATCACCTCGCGCACCTACCCAACTTGCCGCCCATGCCCTACCACGTAACGAGTCTCCGCATCCGGCTGGCAAAACTTGCGTGAATAGTTTAAGAATCGCGTCCCATGGTAGGTGAAAAGTAGCCGATCGCCCATTGAATTCGTCACTTCACCGCTCGGGTGGGGAAAGGCGCTCGCGCGCTCTTTATGCTAATGACGAGCCGTTTGCGTAACGGCGCGGCGTCACCGCGTCTGGCGCGACCAGGCCGCAGTCAATCACGCGGCTTGAAATTATGTTAAAAGCCGGCGCAGCTGCCGCAGCAGCCTTATATCTTTACGAAGTGACGGCGTGTCACGTGCGCGACGCCTCGGTCGATGCTTTTTCGTCTAGTGACACGATTAGCGGCGAAATTTTTTCCACCGTTACGCTAATATAGGGATAATAGATGGACCCCCAGGGGTATTTGCCTGAGCCGAGACTTCTCAATAGATGAGGCTTCCACGCGTGGGATCGATCGCGACTCGGCACTTTGATGGCCAATAAGAGATCTTCGTGTCGCCATGGGGCATATTTCATCCCCACGAATAATTACAAAAAAAAAAAAAAAAAAAAAAAAAAAAAAAAAAGAACAAGCTCCGAGGCTCGCAATTGGTAGCGAGTCCCTGCTTCGTATGTATAATATAGGAGAGGTAAAAGAGGCTCGTTCTAAAAATATTTTCCAATTATGTTTCCGGTAAAGATCCTCTATTTATAAGAAAGACAATAAAATTCATTAGCATCGGTAACATGAATCTAGAATTACAAACAGCACGGCGTCGAATGTTCGATGCATTATTGGTAACGCAGCTTTACCTTTTACTTGTTTTTCTATTTTCTTCAACTGAGACGATGTAGCACTACAGCTACGCGATCTTATTTCTATCGACGCTTTACCATATTATGGCACTGAAATCTGATAATCATAAAATAGGAAAACACTGTAATGTAAACAATGCCATTGAATTAGATAACAAGTACGGCTATTATTTCCCAACGAGGCTACGTGTAATTTAATTTCTCACTCGTTTTATACTTTAATAACGTAAGATAAATAATTTCTCCCTTGCATTGTTGTCGTTGCTGTTGTTATTATTATTATTGTTATTATTATTTTTAGACACGTGTCTAGGAATTCTTGAAAATTAAGACGTTTAAAATTATACAATAGCTGATATTCATTGTGTTCATATCGTTGGATTAAAATCTTAATACTACGAACATGATTTATTGCACGAACGAAACAAGCTGCAAACAAATGAAAAACGAAGATTCGGTACTTTAAATTTTGCTCGCTCGAACAAATTCAGGCAATTAAACTAATTTTAAAACGTCAAAATATCAAACGCAATACTTAATGCTCCAACTTATTGTTAATTTCAGTCAAACGCTGCATAGGGTTAATCAAACTATTTCCAAATAATTCGTCATTCATAATTAATGCTGAAAGTATTCTCGTCTTACAGATTATCATTATAATAATTAAACATTAGAGCAACATAAATGTCGACGAGTAGGTCGTTATAATAATTGACGTTCGATTGATAAATTAAGTCGCAGCGGACGGAAATTGATGAGTTTTTGTACGAACGTAAGTAGCTGGAAATTTTCGTGTACGAGCTATGAGTAAAACGAATCTCTATTTTAAAATATGAAAATTATATTTTCACAACCGATAAACTTGCAAATTATAAGCCATATGTGATAAAGCTCGTATGAAATTATAATACAAAGGTTATATAATAACAACGTATCATGAACGTTTATGAACATAAAAGGAAAGTTGATATAAATATTGTTTCCTTAAAATATCAAACACATTGAAGTTATAAGTTTACGTAAAATGATCTCTTTAATGATTGGCAATTTTGCATTTTGCAGTTTAACATTTCAATTTGAAATCTCTACAATCTGAGAAGTGACATAATTTTTTGTTTCCAACTTTAGAAAATCAATTCAAATATAATATTGAATAATAAAAAATCGTCTAAGATAAAACAAAATATCGTTTGACGTTGACATTAAAGAACTTAGCTTGAAGAAAATTGTCTAACGAAATGTTACGATTGATCGATGAAGGTTTAGCGAATGAAAAAAAGCTCAAATTTCGATTAATGCTTTGAATGGAATTTTCAATTAAAATCAATTATATCTTTCATATGTTCTCCTATTTCTATAAAAATCCAAGGAAATAATTGTTTGTTATTTAATTAACGTGACCTAAAATACGACATTTTATGGATCAAATGGATAAAGTTACGTAAAATATCTATAATTAGGTATTAAAAATGAATGAAAGGAAGTTTGCTCTTTCGCCTTAAAAGAACGCGCGTCGCGCTCAGAAATTTAATCGTTTTGTTGGAATTATAATTTTAATGATAATTACATAGCCACGAGAATGTATGCTTTTAATTTATATGAAACTTAAACGTTTCAATCATCTTTATAATACCTATAACGTACGATCTTCAAATTCATAATACGAATGTTTATTATCAATTAAAATTATTTTAAGGTGCGTTATAAATAATTGTGATCCCTATTAAATTTCATTGGATATTAAAGTGTGCTCTTATTAATTGACAGGCCAGAATTGCAAATAACTTTTTCGAAATACCGCATAAAAGTAATATCAACTTTGTAATGACAACGTAGAAATGTAATTGCACACATGCATAGGCTAATGCTCGTTCCAACGCTTTAAAAAAGTTTTCTTCGTAATCATTGCCTCGCTTTGAAAATGTTTAAATCGCAATAATATACACAGATATGAAATGGTATAATGGACATATGAAAATATTAAGTAACTCGCGAGATAGAGAAAGAATGTGGAGATGTAAGCGCCCCCATAATATCCACCAAATTGAATGATTACGTTAGTGTTTAGTATGTACCGTCCGTCATGTCTCTTTCGTCTCATTATCCGCTGGACCTCATTATTCTCTTTGTCGAGTGGCCCCTATCAGAGTTCGATGTACCGAATGAGCTGATGCTGCCAGTATAGAGATGAGAAAATTAATGCAGTTGAGTGCGAAAGAGGCGAAGCCGGAAAGCTCGGCTTTAGCGAAAGTGCCTTTGCGTATGCTGCAAACTGCCGGAAGCACCAACAACTACAGCCAGCCGGAAGTCTGTCATTTTCAACCTTCCGGCAATACTGTTTTTCTGTCTTTGTCTCTCTCATGCTACTACTATTACTATAACTAATACAATGATCGAACTCTAATGGAGCCACGTAATTCGTGTTATGGAGCGAAGGTGCATGCGCGTCCCGGAAAAACTTGAGACTCTCACATGTCGAAAATTGCACGTGTATCGCGTGGTTTACAACTAGGCATCGACCACTCGATACTCGGCATATTTTCCCGGTTGCTTTAATGGAAATTAGAAAGTACTCGTTAGAGCGAGAGCCCGAGTGAGAGTGAGAGAGAGAGAGCCCGAGTGAGAGTGAGAGAGAGAGAGAGAGAGAGAGAGAGAGAGAGAGAGAGAGAGAGATAGAGTGAAGATAAAGTCCAAGCGCTTCGTACATATAAAACAGACGTCGCGCTTTGTTTAGTAACATTGACAACGAAAGAACGGCAAATACATTAAAAAATAAACTTTAAAAATAAGATGACAATGTTTTTAGATACTAAATCAATATTATTTTCATTCATTCAATATGTATTTCTTAATCTCGACTTTCAATCGTAGGAAAAATATTTTGCATCATCGTGCGCGATAATTCATTATTAACCGACGCGCAGAAAAAATTCATCGTGACATTTTGTTCATTGCATTTTTAACAATTTACACGAGCATCGTAGTTGATTGTGCGCCACACCTACTTATCGACTCGCGAAAACTATGTCAGTCAAGAAACATTGTAATAGGAAATGACGTTGTTTTATTGAGATTTACCAAGCGTGTAATATAAATGAAGATCTAGAAATTTGATTCAATCGGGCAGTGAAAAGAAATTCGATGACACGTAATATTGTCGAAGCGAGTGAATCCATATCCAGGGAACACAATTGTGCAATTCAGGAAATTTGATAGCACAAGAAACAATGGCCACCTTGGAAAATGTAATATTACGCGTGGAGAAATGATGTACTTTGTTTCATCTTGCTCTTACTTTCCTCTTTCCGATTCGCTTAATGCGCCTACACGCGGAAAAGGAGATGAAAGAGGGCCCGTATGAGCTCCGCTAAGCGGATTTAGTGACGCATGCTCAAGTATATCCCAGACTCGCCCCCCCTCCCCCCCTCCCGCCCTCCCTCCCTCGCCGTCCTTCTCACGCGCATCAACTCTCACTTTCTATCTTAGACACACAGACTTGACGAGCCTATTTTTTTTTCCCTCCCGTGCAAGCTTCGACTTCCCGCAGCCAGTAGTCAGTATCCGCAATTAGGAAGTGTGCGTGTGCGGGCGCGCGCGCGCGCGCGTTTCCCTACGCGTAAATCAGCTGACCACATGGAGAGTGAAAATTCACTGTGAATCAGTATCGCGCAGCCATACTACGGCGCCCCCTTTCCAACAGCCGCCCTCCTTCCCTTTGGAAAATCGATACGCAGCAGAGAGCTACGGAGGAAATACGTCGGACATGAGAAACTGGTGCAAAGTGTTTATTTTTACACTAGCCACTGGTGACTCTAGAGCTACAAACTCAATTGCACATCTATTGTGCATAGATGGGTGGGTGGCGTGGGTGGTTAGACGGATAGGGAAAAAGAAGAGAATAAGTATCGCGAGACCACGAATAAATCAGCGACTCCGTGCACCGAGCTTATTAGAATGGACTCGGCGGCTATTATTGATGATGCGTGGCGCATGCGCACGAAGCCGAGGCTAGGTTTATCCTCCATCCCATGACAGACATAAGTGTTACACGAGCTCAATGAGAGAGAATATGGGACCCGATGGATAGCCGTTCGCTCACCTCCATTGTTCGTAGATTTTCTTCTGGAGCTGAAAGTGGCGCGCAGCCATTGAACGCTCTCGTCTATTGGCCCTTATTGATCGGGCGATTGTGCTTGCGAATGAGAGAGGTTGCCTGCTATTTAAACGTTCCGACGCGTCACGTGACGAGGTGAGAAAATAACGAGCGATACGCCGATGTACGGGACGGAGGAGCTTTGGGTAGGTGTTTGTAAAAAAGTGTAAGCGCGCGAGTCTTTTGTTATGAAACTGTCGTGGGAATTATGGCGACGATTAGTGAGCAAATATTACATCTCGAGAGATATTAATATAATCCAGTCGGGCTTAATGTATCGCTTGGTAAATTTATGCGCTTCTCGTGCATTTCAGCGGACTTTGGTAGAAATAAAAAGTGTTTCATTTAGGTTCGCGACACGGGTGCACGGATGCATATGTTTACTACCTGAGCTAAGATGAAATACTTTACGATGACGTGCGACTAAAAATATGTTGCATCCATTTGTAGGTTAAAAGCGCAATAAATTTGTCTATATATTACAAAATAGATTGACAATTACACTCGTCTTAAGAGAAAAATTTACATCTTGATTTTTAAGTATTGTCATTTAAACTGGCTGAATTTTATTATCAATATATATCGATATTAATAATATATTTGATAAGCGATTTTTTTTATCTTTCTTTTTCTTCTTGTTAATGATAATTACGATTATTGGCAATTACTCTCTAATTATGTCGGCTTACAAGTTAGCTTAACTTATTCACAGTTTATGTTTCATATCGACCGATGTTAAATAATTTTTAATCTATAATTTTCAAAAGTCAGAATCGTGATAAACTGTTTAACTAGCTTCTATTTATAATTGCGATATTGATATTTTAATTCGCTAGGTAACCCATATATTTGCGTGCAAAACACTTGTTCGATATAATTATTAATAATGGCATATTGCGTAAGGATCGTGAGAAATTAATTATTATGAGTAATTATCATGAGCGCATCGTTCATTGTTAATTTAAGAGCAGCATGTATTCTTATTAATTTGTTTTTTTGCTTTTTTTTTTTTGTTTTTTTTTTTTTTAATTTATAATACCGTCACAATCGTTCTCATACGTAAGAGCAAAATTTATGCCATATAGAATATTATTATCGAGAGTTGCTATTTAAAATGGAGTTCAATGCAAAATTTATAATTACGGCATACCAATAATTCACAATTTGTTTGCACAGTATTAATTTCGAGTTTTTCGCAAATATTACGTTGTCTTGAAATTATCGTGTAAAAGTGTAACAACCGTCGTTGAGTATAATAAATTTTCTATTAAGAATGCCATTGAAAGAAAAAAAAGAACAAAAACAAAAACTCCAATAACGATAAGTATTCGATATTTTATAAGCAGCGCTATTTGAACAATAATATTTATTAAAAATTTCTCTACATAACTATAGATCTACGAAACTTTGAAAAGATTCGATGCACTGTGTGCAGTTACGTAGAAGCACATACGATGACGTCGACTTAAAGATGTGAGGATGTTTGGTCTTTTCCGACGTGAAATTCCAAAGCAATTTAGAATCGCCTTCTTCTTCATGAATATCTATCCAATAAATAGATTTTCTTTGCCATGCAGTCTTCGTGTCTCTTTTCAACGCCGTGATTTAATTGCTGCGTCTTTGTGTGCCGCGAGCGTAGAAACATTATATGTTCTTAGAGCTAATGAAATCTCTTCTTTAAAACGATTCCACAATTTACGGTAAATAAAATAAAAATTATTTATTATAATCATAAAATGGATTTTGTTGGCAGGTTGTTAATGTTTCAAATGGTTATTATAGGTAACAATTCATGCATATATTATCGGATTATTGATAATTATTGACACTGTAAGGTCTTACGAGCGCTTTTCTGACTAATCGTTTCATTAATAAACTGCGGTTCATTCTTTTTAATTTTAAAATAATTTACTAAATTTCAAAGTTATAATTGGATTAATGAAATTTTGGCACACCTTCGATATATAAAAATAATGATAAAATTTGAATAATAATAAAGAAAAAAAATGTCGCTTATAAATACACTGTCTTGAATCAAACTTTATTGAAATGTTATTTTTAAAGTTGAATTGAAAATCAATAGTATATACAGCGTACTTTCATTGTGACTTTACGTAAATATGAAATCTAAATTTATGTGAGCCAATGTGAAACAAATAAGTTTACAAGCATACTTATATTTGCCATTTCCATTATCATTGTTATTCTTCTTGAATAATGAAAAGTTTTTGTTATTTTTACATATTACAAACGTAGTTGCATATATACATTAAGTAATGTCGCATATCCTCGTCATTACAGTTTCTTAAGGCAATGACAATGGTGACATATTATTCTTCGCAATGCAGAAAGTTGTAAAATCCTTATTTACATGCAATAGATGTGAATATGGATCAATTACGAATTTTCTAATTCCGTATGCAGCGCAATACTAATTTATATTAACATCTTATTACCATTTATAGGATATGCGTGCATATTTTTATGTAGATGGATCTTATTTATTTTCAAGATAATTATCGCTTAACTCAGCGAATCGCCTGAATAATAACTTTTTTTTTTTATTCACGTAGTCCACGGGAAATGAATTTATTTAGAAATTTACTTAGAGGAAAAATGCGCCCCTTTAATTGGCTACTTTTAGCTTCTTTAACGTGTTAAATATCATGTTCATTCGGCCGAGACATATAACTCGCGAATAATATTCGCTTACTAATGGGAATACGAGTAGCTTGCATTCGGCTTCATTAGCTCACCGCTTCTTTCTCTACATGAGCTACCTGCTGCTCCTATATTATACCGCACTACTTGCTTTTTCCGTTTCTACAACTTACTGCAATGCAAAAAAAAAAAAAACGAAAAAACGAGCTTATAGTGCGTCGAAAGCACTGGCCGAAGCAGCTTCGACATTCTTTCAATGTCTTGCATACAGTATTCTTCTTTTTCATTTCCTTTCTTTTTTCTCTTTTTAAGCTGATACGGCTAAATAATCAATTGACTATAGACGCGGGTCTCTCTGTGCCTTGGATAAATATTACCGTCTATTCGTCAATTTTCTTAAGAACGACGATAGACACATACAGCTCACAGCCTGAGTTCTACTTAATATTAAATATTATATTCCTTTGTAATATCTAACTCTTAAAGCTCGTATTTATAAAGTGTATATATATATATATATATATATATATACATATATAAACTGTACTTGTTAATCCTACAATTTCTCGCACGAGAAATGTGTAAATATTTTAAGACGAGAGTCCGATAAAATATACAGGTAGCTGCAATATTTGCGCACCTATTAGAAAGTAATGATATTGCGCGCGAAGCTTAGCAGAAGCTTTACAAACAATTTGCGATTAAATAAGCTCAAAAATCGTTTTCATTAAATCTCAAATTAACTCCCATTGTGACAAGCGCTATTATCTTTGGAATTGTATAATGATTTCGTCGAGGAAACGTATTTTTATTTTATCCCCACATTCATCGGAAGGACACTTATGAATTAACGTGTACAATAATTGCAGTGGTGGGATCAATCCTTGGATCATGATTATGACTTAATAGATATAAAAAATAAATACATACGTGGATGGGATATTTCATCGATAAGAGATTATATAACAATCTCAATAACTTTATCATTCCGTAAAATGGCTTTCATGATAATTTTGACCGAACATCAACAATGCTTATAAAATCTTATAATGATTCACACTAAATAAGTGATTTAGATCTGAAATAGCTCTGGCTAATATGCTTTCTCAAGTACTTGCGTTACTTGATGTTGTTATTCTCGACTAATCCACGCTACAGTCAAACGAGAGAACGAGGGATTTAGAGAGCTGAAAGATGACAAGGAAATACGTACTAGCATAAGTACTTGACATAATACATTTGACGAGACCTAAGATTCGTACTTTAGTGGAGGGGCGCTCTCATACTCATTTCAAAGATGCAATTTCAAGCGTCCAAGTCCAACGTAGATGCGCCAACTAAATTAGAGAAAGAGTCTCTTTCGATCGACGTATTCAGCTCGCGCGGCTAGTACTTTCGACACCACACCCCGCTCGTCTCGTTGACGGACGCGCATCCAAATAAAAGGGATAAAAGAAGACAGACGGTAATGCACGTCGGGACCGTATTACAATAATACAGGCCTCTTTGATGCGTGCACACGTGGTGGGTACTACTGGGATCACGTGACGGACGTTTTTGGGTCACGGACATTAAACCGCTCTCGTGCGCGCGCATATTTTTATTTTTTCGCCACTATTCTTGAGTCCCGCTCGCCGTCGCCTCCTCCTCCCACGCATCCCGTGCCTCTAGCTAGCCGGGGGCCGTTTATAAGATTGATTTGGAGACCGATAACTCGATTAAAAGTTATCTCGATTATATCGAGCTGGTCGTGTATGTCAATTGCGCGCGGCCGCGACGCAAAAATAGTTTTAGATTGACAGGACCAAAATAGACGGGATTATTCATATCGGCGTAATTAATAATCTTCGGTCGACGTTATTGCTGTGCTGAACGACTGAGTTATAGGACGTTATAGGACTATTCGTGCTGGATCAAAGCTTCGTCGCATCGACTTGCGATTGTACTCGCCGTCATGCCGGCAATTGCCCAAGCATTCGCATTTAAACTTACAGAGGCCCGAATTTAATGCAGTTTAAATGCAGTGAGAAAATAAATGCAACTCAAAGTATAATCGAGGGATTTCTTTTTTATAAAAAGATCGGGATTATTTCGAGCGTCAATTTGTAAAACATATTTGCGCAAAGTATTTACGCGTAAGCGAAGATTTGTATAGGTATTATTTATGTCAACGATACTTACCTTAAAGTAACGTCATCGTTTCGAGGAAGGAATAATAGATGAAATAATGTTAGAAACGACTCTCGTTCACTATGCGTACCAAATACCATTTGCGTTTAGCTAAAAATTAATTAAAATCGCCAACTCTTGAGTGTGACTTTCAAAAGCGTGCGAGCACAAATTAAAATTTTATAAATATAAAACTAATATTGAAAGGAGCCAAATGAGCGTGTTTGGGTAATGATCGTTATTATTATTCGAGGTCGATAACTTTCTCAGTTGTATAATAGAATTTCTTTTCTTAATTTCAAAGCGATAGTTTACATGTTGCGCCTCGCTAGAGCGCAATAATCCATTGCGCTAACCAAATCAATCGCGAGCTTTCCCAGCTTATCGGGCAAATATTTCGTCCCGGCTCCCCGTCTACTAACAAATAATCCGCTCCAACCTCGCTTGTACCAGGTCGGTCGAATGTCTTTCACTCGTGTCACATATCTGGCCATCTCTCATCCCAAAACAGCGCGTCCGCGTAGAAATTCGCAATGCCTCCATCGTGGACAGCTCTCGTAAATTTGCAAGCTTCGATTCGCCGCGAAACAGCGCTCTAAGCAATACAAACGGAGCTCGGCGTATGCGTGCGCAATGGCTCATTATACTTTCACCGTCGCATTCACCACACGCGCGCACGGATGATACATTAATTAACGGCCTCCTAAGCCCCCAACGACTGTGTTGAAAAGTGTAGCGCTCACAGTCTCGGCACGTATACCAACACACGGACACGAGCGCATGCACGAGAATACCTTTGAGATAACATCTATAAATCACTTTCTATCCTTTCGAGCGCAGCCTCAGTAAGGCCGCCGGTGTTTCCTAGTTTCACTTTTAACTGGGAGCAGCGAAAGTGCGCCGAAGTGCACACCGGCATTATGGTAGTGTGCGCGAGCGCTTTGCTCCGGTTTCCTGCGTCATTTGAAAAGCAATAGGTGCCCGACGCATTATACATTCGACTCCAAATACATTCGCTCCGAGACTCGTAATCGATATCCCGGAGATACATGCGTATATCACGCTCGATTGACATACATTCGCCTTTTATCGTGGCTCAATTAGATTTTGCGCGATATTTGAAAATAATATCAGCGCGATAGAAGATAATGTCTCCACGCGCACGATCGAAGTCGTCGTCCGAGATACGGAATTACATGCTTCGTATGGCATTAGCATCAGTGACCGATCGACGCGAATTTCGGATGATAATAAACGAGTTTTCACAGCGAATATGCCATAGACGGATACGTGCACGCACTGTCGATAATGTTTCCGTTACGTGCACGCTTTCGCATAATCCGCGAATAGACATAAGTGCGAGCAAGATGAATTTTACGTGAAATTCACTATACGTCGCGATTAATATTAGACAATAATAATTACGCTCTCGGCGTGGAGATTGTCACGTGCTGCGAAACAACGGCCGTCTTTATCCGAGAAACTGCAACGGGATCTTTTTGATCGTACGATTATTTCATTGGCCTGTTGGACACTCTAAAAAAATATTCCTACATAAGCTTATCGCCTTTGACATTGTGACTCGATATTTCTCGGTACGCGCTTCCCTAGTACGCCTGCGTTTTAAAATAAAGAACGCGAGAAAGAGCGAGAGAGAGCGAGAGAGAGAGAGAGCAAGAGAGAGAGAGAGAGAGAGAGAGAGAGAGAGTAAGTAGCGCGAAAATTTGATAATGAAACAAGTCGTAAGTGTGTAAAGGGGACGGCAAGCAATGGAAATAATCGCCGTAGGCATTCCGGAAAGTAACGACGCCAAAAAGAACGACGAGCGCACCTTTTTCTTTCTTGCGTGTCAGCGAAGACATCCTTTCTAATCCACGGCGAGGCTCTGCGTCAGTAATCGTGACTCTGCGAACGAAATCGAGTTTATCATGCGGGATAAAGAATTACAAGAGACGAGATGCAACGGCATCGAGGATCGCGCGAGCGTCTGACCCCACGTGCGCTCCATCCGCCTTCACTTTCACTCGGAGCGCCGACGACAAATCGATCTTTTCTATGAGCCTGTTTACTCCGCAACCTTTCCCTTGCATATCCGCCCGCGCCCACGTAAACATATGCGCAGCCTCTGTCGCAATTTAAATTATGTGCCTCGTGCACATCGTTTTATTGCCCGAGCGCAAGGACGCTTTTTATTACATCGGAATAGACGCTGCTCCCTCGTAATAACACTTTCCGACTTTATCTCCGTTTTTTCTTTTTTTTTTTTTAGCGACGACTCCTTAGGGGTCGGTACTTTCGCTTTCAAGGTGAGGTTATATGGTTATCGATAATCATTTCGCAGCGCAGCACTAGAACAAAGCGGTAAAGCTTTACGACGAGAAAATTATGCGCCAATTGGCTATGCTCTTTCAAAGGATTCAACATGTTAATGAACATTGTTTACATTATCAGCGCGTCGCAATTCATTACTACGACATTAGCAAGTGTGCGAAACTTTCGCCGCTTAATATGTATTTAGCGCCGCTTTGTAATTCTTCTGCATTCATTCACGTGACGAACCTTTGACATGCGATGTACTCGAGCAATTTGAATAGCAGATGTCAATGGACTTGACATTTAAAAGTCAACCAGTCCAAGTATGTGGGCTAATTTTCGATGAAATTCTAGTGTTTAATAATTTCAACCCGCCGACACATAAGAAACACGAAAGCCGTTATAATGATAGATAATCGTTTTAACAAAATTGATTAATACTGGCCCTCCTCGCCACTTATACTTAGATTATCCATTTTTCGCAATTGAATTTAAAGAGTCTTATTTAACGAATAGATATTTATTTAATAGTTAGGTAAATCAATTGCGATTGTATGATTGCTGCCGGCTCCGTTTGAAATAGCCCTAATATGAAATTAAAATTCGTGTAAATTAAAACTTGGGTTGCCACTCGTGAACAATCAAATCGCTACTCCTGGCAGGCACTCTCAAACGAATTCTTAAAACCATACGAGAGTACTTCATTTAAAATTATTATATTCTTCTTTATAAACCAACGCGGCATCTTCCTCCCTCATCTTTCTCCCCTTCGGACGTCCTCCTTCCAGCCTCGTACGAGCTTGACGCTCGCTCACTCTCTCTCTCTCTCTCTCTCTCTCTCTCTCTCTCTCTCTCTCTTTCTTTGCAGCGCGTCAGGAAATAATTAACGGAATCGCGCGCGCGGCTTCGTTAATTAACAATAAGTGGAAAGAGGAAAAACTGAGTCAGCCAGCGTGAGATAGGCTGCGATGGCAGCGGGACGGTGAGAGGTGGTGGGTGGGAATAAGAACCGAGCAGCCCTGACGCCTCCACGTGCCGCAATCTCGTCAGCTGATTGCTCCCGTGTCTCTTTGACGCGGCGCAGAAAACTCGCGCGCGTACGCGAGGCGCGCGGGGCCGGAGGGCCACGGTGGGCTTGTGCTCAGCCTGGGTGGGGGAGCGCGTTTGTTAGGCAACGAGGGGTAGTAGGTAGGAAGGTAGGTAGTTTTGGGTAGATGGATGAATAGAAGCGGTGGCGCTTGAGGTGGAAGAGGTAGGGATATGGGTGATAAAGTGGTAGGTGAGGGATGAGTGGGGTTGGGGTTGGGGTTGGGGTTGGGGGAGGGGAGGGGGGGGGGAGGCAATGGGGG